>NW_023642696.1:0-9676 GCF_015228065.2 Penaeus monodon | reverse complement strand
ACAATTCTGGTAAGTATTATCATTATTACCCTAATAATGCGAAATCACCAAAGAAATGGAAAAAAACGTATTTTGGAGTATACTCTCAAAAGGCTATATTCGCTAGATTTTGCCGCTTTTCGACTTTGGGATGTTTTCTTATACTTTTTTATATATATTGGAACATTTCCTAATATCATTCAATTATATGATTATACATATTATCGTATCATATCATTATCTCATAGTATATTATCCATATTACCATCATTTGCAATTCAAGATGAAAACATTTTTGGATATTATCATATATGGCAATTTTGAGTTATATTATCGTTTTTCATTTATATGTTATCATCACTTTATATATTAATATGAAAATACATTATATCATTATTAATAATTATATCATATTATTATTTATATTATTCATTATTGATTATATATATATTTAATAATTATTATCAATATATATATACATAATATCAATAATTAAATTAATAATATTTTAATAATAATATAATAATAAATATAATTAATAATATTATAATATAAAATATATAATTTTTAATAAATCAAATTTATATCAAAATTATTTTATTTACTTATATATATTAATTTATATTAATAAATCTGTAATATTATATTATTATAATAATTCAAAAATAAAAAAATGAAAAATTAATTTTAATATATCAAAAGTATATTAAAAATTTTAATTATATATTTTGGAATTTTTTTTATACTTCTTTATATTATTAGATAATTCTGTTATGATATATCATTATTAATTATATTATTATTTACTCATATTGAATTACCAAAATTGAATACTTTTATATACTTTCAAAAGTTATCATTTTTGCATTTTCCTTATTTTGGTATTTTTGATTTTATATATTTTTATATATATGAACCACACATATATATCATTATCAATAATAATATAATAAAATAAAACAATATATAACCATTAATAATTATTTATATATTATCTTATATTTATTATTATTTATTACAGTTATAATTTTTTTGGCAATATACTAATATAAATAATATAATATAATAAAATAATAATATAATAATATAATAATAATTAATAATAATCAAATAATAAAAAATTTTAAAATAAACGTTATCAAAATTCTCGTTATTCTCACTTTTATCATCATATTGTTATGATTAATACACTTCTGGTAATATTATCATTATTACCCTAATAATTGCCGGAAATCACCAAAGAAATGGAAAAAACGTCATTTGGAGTTACTCCAAAGGCTATATTTTCGCTAGATTTTGCCGGCTTTCGGACTTTTGAATGGTTTTTCTTATACCTTTTTTACTATTTATATACGGACCCACAATCCTGTTGATTATCAGCATCATATCCATGATTACTTCCTCATTATATCGTTATCATCATCCTTATCATCATATCATCATTACATCATCATTTCATCATATTGCAATTATTATTCATCATTATTGCAATTGTTACATTATTATGCAATTTATTGGAAGTTATAGTATATATTATTTGCAATAATACTAATAACCACAACAATAATAAATAGTAATAACAATAATAATAAAAATACTAACGATTTTATAATAATAATTTATAGCATTTAATCTTAAGTAGTATCGTTATTACGTAATATTACTGTTATAATAATTATTTTTTGCAATATACTACCAGTACAAATAAAATAATGATAATAATAATCAAATAATAATACTAATAACAACTTAGTATAACACTAGCATTATTATTATTATACTTATACTTATTATTATTATTGTTATATTACAGATATGATAGATTTTTTGGCAATGATACTAATAATTAAGATAATAGTAATAATAATAAGATAATAATATAATAATAATAATATAATAATAATAATAATAATAAATAATAATAATAATAATAATATAATAATATAATTTTAATATATTATTCAAATGTTATCAAATTCTCTTTATTCACTTTTATCATCATTATTGTTATGATAATACAATTCTGGTAATTATTATATTATTACCCTAATAATTGCCGAAATCACCAAAGAAATGGAAAAACGTCATTTTGGAGTATACTCTCAAAAGGCTATATTTCGCTAGTTTTGCCGCTTTTTCGATTTTTTGGGAATGTTTTTCTTATACTTTTTATATTATATATGGACACAATTCCTGTTATTATCATCATCATTATCATGATTATCATCATTATTATCGTTATCATCATCATTATCATCATTATTATCATTATCATCATCATTATCATCATTATTGCAATATTATCATCATTATTGCAATTGTTATCATTATTATTGCAATTATTGAGTTATAGTTATATATTTTTGCAATAATACTAATACCACAACAATAATAATAGTAATAACAATAATAATAACAATAATAACGATTTTATAATAATATTATATCATTATCTTAATTAGTATCGTTATTACTGTAATTATTACTGTCATAATAATTATTTTTTGCAATTATACTACCAGTACAAATAATAATAATGATAATAATAACAATAATAATACTAATAACAATATTATAACCACTAGCATTATTATTATTATACTTATACTTATTATTATTATTGTTATTATTACAGATATGATAGATTTTTTGGCAATGATACTAATAATTAAGATAATAGTAATAATAATAATAATAATAATAATAATAATAATAATAATAATAATAATAATAATAATAATAATAATAATAATAATAATTTTAATAATATTCAAATTGTTATCAAAATTCTCTTTTATTCTCACTTTATCTCATTATTGTTATGATTAATAACAATTCTGGTAATTATATCATTATTACCCTAATAATTGCCGAAATCACCAAAGAAATGGAAAAACGTCATTTTGGAGTATACTCTCAAAAGGCTATATTTCGCTAGATTTTGCGCTTTTTCGACTTTTGGAATGTTTTTCTTATACCTTTTTATATTATATATGGACACAATTCCTGTTATTATCATCATCATTATCATCATTATCATCATTATCATCATCATTATCATCATTATTGCAATTATTATCATCATTATTGCAATTGTTATCATTATTATTGCAATTATTGGAGTTATAGTATATATTTTTGCAATAATACTAATAACCACAACAATAATAATAGTAATAACAATAATAATAACAATAATAACGATTTTATAATAATAATTTATATCATTATCTTAATTAGTATCGTTATTACTGTAATTATTACAGATATGATAGATTTTTTTGGCATTGATACTATAATTAGATAATAGAATAAATAAATAATATAATAATAACTAAATAAATAATAATAATAATATAATATAATATATAATCATAATAATAATAATACTTTTAATATTTCACCTGTTATCAAATTACTCTTTATTCTCACTTTATCATCAATGATTGTTTATGATTAATACAATTCTGGTATTATTATCATTATTACCCTAAGAATTGCCGACATCACCAAAGAAAATGGAAAAAAACGCATTTTGGAGTATACTCCAAAAGGCTATATTTCGCTAGTTTTGCCGCTTTTTTCGACTTTTGGAATGTTTGTCTTATACACCTTTTTTATATATATATGGACACAATTCTGTTATTATCATCATCAATTAGCATGATTATCTCATTATTATCGTTATCATCATCATTATCATCATTATCTCATTATCATCATCATTATCATCATTATTGGCAATTATTTATCATCATTATTCAATTGGTTATCATTATTATTGCAATTATTGGAGTTATAGTAATATATTTTTGCAATAATACTATAACCACAACAATATAATAGTAATACAATTAATAATAACAATAATACTATTTTATAATAATAATTTTATATCATTATCTTAATTATATCGGTTATTACTGTAATTATTACTGTTATAATACTTATTTTTGCAATTATCTACAGTCCAAGATATAATAAGATAATAATAACCATAATAATCTAATAACAATATTTAACCACTAGCTTATTATTATTATCCCTTACTTTTTTATTATTGTTATTATTACAGAATATGATAGATTTTTTGGGCAATGATACTAATAATTAAGATATGAGTAAATAAAATAATATTAATAATAATCATTAATAATAATAGATAATAATTATAATAATAATAATAATAATAATAATAATAAATAATAAATAATACTTTTATACTATTCATGTTATCAAAATTGCTCTTTATTTCTCACTTTTTCATCATTATTTTATGATTAATACAATTCTGGTAATTATTTATCATTATTACCCTAATATTGCCGAAATCACCAAAGAAATGGAAAACGTCCATTTTGGATATACTCTCAAAGGCTAGATTTCGCTAATTTTGCCGGTCCTTTTTCGACTTTTGGGAATGTTTTTTCTTAGACTTTTTTTATTATATATGTACAACAATTCCTCTTATTATCCTCATCATTATCCTGATTATCCTCATTATGATCGTTATCATCATCTTAATCAATCATTATCATCATTATCCTCATCATATCATCAGTTATTGCAATTCAATTATCATTTATTGACCCAATGTTACCATTATTATTGCCTTATGGAGTTATAGTATATATTTTTGCAATAATACTAAAACCACAAACAATAATAATATAAATAGACAATATAATAACAAACTAACGCTTTTATATATAATTTTATATCTTATCTTAATTATATCGTGATTACTGTAATTTATTACTGTTAATAATAATTATTTTTGCATTATACTACCAGTACAAATACTAATAATGTAATATACAATAATAATACTAATAACAAATTTAACCACTAGCTTATTATTATTATACTTATACTTAGTTTATTATTGTTATTATTACATATGATAGATTTTTTTGGCAATGATACTAATAATTAAGATATATTGTAATAATAATAAGTCATAATAATATAATAATAATAACATGATAATAATATAATAATATCATAATAATAATAAATAATAAAAATAATTTAATAATATTTCAATGTTTATCAAAATTTCTCTTTATTCTCACTTTTATCTCATTATTAGTTAGCTTAATACAATTCTGGTAATTATTATCATATTACCCTAATAATTGCCGAAATCACCAAGAAATTGAAAAAACGTCATTTTGGAGTAACTCTCAAAAGGCTATATTTCGCTAGATTTTTGCCGCTTGTTCGACTTTTGGATGTTGTTCTTATACCTTTTTTATATATATATGGACACAATTCCTGTTATTTATCATCCTCATTATCATGATTACATCATTTATTATCGTTATCATCATCATTATCATCATTATCATCTTATCTCATCATTATCACATATTGGCAATTATTATTCATCATTATTGCAATTGTTATCATATTATTTGCAATTATTGAGTTAATAGCATAGTATTTTTGCATAATACTATAACCACAACAATAATAGTAATAACATAATAATAAAATAATACGATTTTATTAATAATAATTTATATCATTATCTTTATTAGTATCGTTATTACTGTAATTATACTGTTTATAATAATTATTTTTGCATTATACTACCAGTACAAATAATAATAATGATATATAACAATAATAATACTAATAACATCTTATAACCCTAGCCCTTATTATTATTATACTTATACTTTATTATTATTATGTTTATTCTTAACAGATTGATACGATTTTTTTGTTGGCAATGATAACTAATAAAATTAAGATATAGTCATTAATAATATAATAATATAATAATAATAATATAATAATAATAATAATAATAATAATAATAATATAATAAGTAATTTTCATAATATTCCAAATGTTATCAAAATTCTCTTTATTCTCATCTTTTAATCATCATTTATTGTTGATACTTAATACAATTTCTGGTAATTATTTCATTATTACCCTAATAATTTGCCGAAATCACCAAAAGAAATGGAAAACGTCATTTTGGAGTATACTCTCAAAAGGCTATATTTCGCTAATTTTGCCGACTTTTTCGAACTTTTGGGAATGTTTTTCTTATACTTTTTTTATATTATATATGTACACAATTCCTGTTATTATCATCATCATTATCATCATTATCATCATTCTTTATCGTTATCATCATCATTATCATCATTATCATCATTATCATCCTCATTATCATCATTATTTCAATTATTATCATCATTAATGCAATTGTTATCATTATTATTGCAATTATTGGAGTTATCGTATATATTTTTGCAATAAGACTAATACCACAACATAATTAATAGTAATACATAATAACCAATAATAACGATTTTTATATTAATATTTATATCATTTCTTAATTAGTATCGTTATTACTGTAATTATTACTTTATTAAATAATTATTTTTTTTGCAATTATACTGACCGTACAAATAATAATAATGATAAATAATAACAATAATATAACTAATAACAATATTATAAACCACTAGCATTATTATTATTATCTTATAATACTTATTATTATATGTTATTTTACTAATATGATAGATTTTTTGGCAATGGCTACTAATAATTAAGATAATAGTAATAATATAATAATAATAAATAATAATATAAGAATAATAATAATATAATAATAATAATATATAATAATAATTTTAATAATAGGCAATGGTTAGCAAAATTCTCCTTTAATTCTCACTTTTTATCATTCATTATTGTTATGATTCATACAATTCTGGTATATTATCATTATTTCCGCTAATAATTGCCCGAAATCACCAAAGAAATGAAAACGTCATTTTGGAGTATACTCTCAAAAGGCTATATTCGCTAGATTTTGCCGCTTTTGTTTTTCGACTTTTGGGAGGTTTTTCTAACCGTTTTTTATATTATATATGGCCACATTCCTGTTATTATCATCATCATTATCATGATTATCAATCATTATTATCGTTATCATCAGCATTATCATCATTATCAATCTTATCACATCATTATCATCATTATTGCAATTATTATCATCATTATTGCAATGTTATCATTATTATTGCAATTTGGAGTTAAGTATATATTTTTGCAATAATACTATCCCACCGACAATATACTAAGAATAACAATAATAATAACATATAAACGATTTATAATAATAATTTATATCATTATCTTAATTAGTTATCGTTATTACTAGTACTATTACTGTTATATAATTATATTTGCAATTATACTACCATTACAAATAAATAATAATGATACTAATAACATAATATACTAATAACATATTATAACCTAGCATTATTATTATTATACTTTACTTATTATTATTATTGTTTATTATTACAGATTGATAGATTTTTTGGCAATGATACTAATAATTAAGATAATAGTAATATAATAATAATACTAATAAATAATCATAATATAATAATAATAATAAATAATAATAATAATAATAATATACTAATAATAATAATAATTTAATAATCATTCACATGTTATCAAAATTCTCTTATTCTCACTTTTATCATCATTATTGTTATGATTAATACAATCCTGTATATTATCATTATTACCTAAGAATTGCCGAATCACCAAAGAAATGGAAAAAAGTCCATTTTGGAGTAACTCTCAAGGCTATATTTCGCTAGATTTTGCGCTTTTTCGCTTTTGGAATTGTTTTTCTTATACCTTTTTTTTATAATTATCTATGGCCACAATTCCTGTTTATTATCATCATCATTATCATGATTATCATCATTAGTATCGTTATCATCATCATTATCATAATTTCATCATTATCATCATCATTATCATCATTATTGCAATTATTTTATCATCATTATTGCAATTGTTATCATTATTATGCAATTTTTGGGAGTTATATAAATATTTTTGAATAATATTTATAACCCAACATAATTAGTAATACATAATAATACAATATAACGATTTTTAATATACTTTATATCTTATCTTAATTAGTAACCCGTTATTACTGTAATTATTACTGTTATAATAATTATTTTGATTATACTACCAGTACAAAAATAATATGATAATAATAACAATAATAATACAATAACAATATTATAACCACTAGCATTATTAATTTATACTTATACTTATTATTATTATTGTTATTATTACAGAAAATATAGATTTTTTGGCAATGAATACTAAAAATTTAAAGATAATAGTAAAAAAAAAAAAAAAATATAATAATAATAATATATAATAATAATAAATAATAATAATAATAATAATAATAATAATAAATAATAATAAATAATAATTTTAATAATATTCAAATTTATCAAAATTCTTTTATTCTCATTTATTATATCATTATTGTTAATATTATATCAATTCTGGTAATTATTATCATTATTACCCTAATATTGCCGAAATCACCAAAAATGAAAAAACGTCATTTGTATATATCTAAAGATATATTTCGCTAAATTTTAGCCTTTTTCGACTTTTGAATGTTTTTATTATACTTTTTATATTATGATATGGACACAATTCCTTTATTATCATCATCTTATCATGATTATACATTTATTATCGTAATACATAATCATTATCACATTATCATATTATCAATCATCAATTATCATCTATTGTTCATTTTATCATCATTTTGCAATTGTTTATCATTATTATTGCAATTTATTGGAGTTATAGTATATATTTTTGCAATAATACTATACCACAACATAATAATAGTATACAATAATAATAAATATAACGATTTTATAATATATTTATATCATTATTAATTAGTATCGTTATTACGTAATTATTACTGTTATATAATTATTTTTGCAATTATACTACAGTACAATATATTAATAATATAATAATACAATAATAATACTATAACAATATTATAACACATAGCATTATTATTATTATACTTATACTTATTATTATTATTGTTATTATTACGATATAATAGATTTTTTGGCAATGATACTAATATTAAGATAATAATAATAAAATAATAATAATAATAATAATAAAATAATAAATAAATTAATAATAATAATAATAATATAATATATATAATTTTAATATATTTAAATGTTATCAAAATTCTTTATTCTCAACTTTTATCATCATATTAATTAATAAATCGGTAATATTAATCATTAATACCCTAATAATTCGAATCACCAAGAATGAAAAAACGTCATTTTGAGTATATCTCAAATGTAATTTTATTTGCAGCTTTTTTCATTTTGTGAATTTTATATTTTTAATTATATATAATTGACACAATAATGAATAATCATATTATAATCTTAAAGTATATTCGCTTTTTCCTTTTTCATTTTGATTTTCTATCTTTTTTATTATTAAATCATTTATTAAGATATAATAATATTTATTATCTCAACATATATTTACTATATATCATTATCCATTGAATTTATTTTATCATTTTTATTATATTTAATTTATATTATATATATTTTATATACTAAAAAATAATAATATAATAAAATAATAATACATAAAATAAAAACATAGTAATATTATTATATTTATTTAATTATTTTTTTACTTATATATTTTTAATATAAATTTAATATTTAATAAAAAATTAAAAAATAAATAATAATAAAAAATTAATAATAAAATATAATTTTATTTTAATTTAAAATTTTTTTCTTTTATATATTATGTA
>NW_023642695.1:0-9676 GCF_015228065.2 Penaeus monodon | reverse complement strand
AAATGGGAAAACCGTCCCTTGGGTATAGGTGGCGGCAACTCGGACCCGGTCAACCCCCTCGTTGCCTCCCTCACCCCTTCCTCCCCCCCAGGTGTTAGTTCACGGCACGCGTTCTCCACCCTGCAGCCCCTCGGCCTCCAGACATTCTGTGAGGCGTAAGCCAGCTGAGTACGACGGGAAGGTGGCTGGGAGGCATATGTTGCCAATTGAAATGCTGGCATCTGCCCAGGGCTGGAGCCAGGAAGAGAAGGCCTGCAGCTGGTAACAGCGCTAAGGGGCCCCGCGGTGGAAGTGTTGGGGCATCTGCCGGCATTCCAACAGGCCTCTTACACCAGCGTGGCAGAGGCTTTGAAACGCCGTTTCGGGCACCACCACCAGGCCGAGGTATATCGGGCCCACTTGAAGAAGCGGACTCGTGAGCGTGGCGAGACACTGTCCCAGCTGGCGCAGGATGTGGAGGCACTGGTAAGGAGGTCGTACCCTGCGGCTGCGGAAGAGATGATCGTGGTCCTGGCCCGTGATTTCTTTGTTGACGCTTTCAGGACCAGCAGCTGCAAATTACGTCAAGCAGGCACACCCTGAGGACCTGCAGGTGGCGCTGGCGAGGGCCTTGGAGTTCGAGGCCTTCCTGAAGGCAACGAGTGGCCTAGGGCCAGCTGCTCAGCCCCGCCATGACTTCCGGGGCCAGAAGGCTAAAGTGGAGAAGGTAGCATTGAGGAAGGTGAGCCCGAGCATTTTCCAAGGCTTGTGTTGGGGCTGCAGAGAGGTAGGGCACAGACGTAGTCGGTGTCGAGGGAGCGAGAACACGTCCTCTCAACCGGACGGATTCTGATGCTTCCAGCAGTGCTGCAAGGACTGGTGGCAGGTATGGTCACCATCCGAGTGCATGTCCTAAGGGCTAAGGAAGTGGTACAGGTGGAAAACTTGGACAGGCTGGAGAAGGGGCGAAACCCAGCCGTCCTCGGTTCCCGGGCCCGACTTGGGTAAGCTGCTGTCGAACCAGCACGATGCAGGTGGAGGGCTCAGTAGATGGGAAGCCATGCCCCCTGACAGGGGACACTGGGCTAGAAGACCCTAGTGCGGCCTGATATGTTGGCCACTATGCGACTTCCAGACGCACCACAGAGACTGTGTGGTGTCACGGGGCATAATGTGCAGCTCAAGAGGCCAGTGGAGGCTCGTATTGGCGTGGGCAGCACGGTGCAGCGGCTGCCGGTGTATGTGGCCGATCTGGACGAGCACTGTTTGCTGGGCCTTGACTACCTGACGCAGAGTAAGGCGTGTGTCGACCTTGGACGGAAGCTGGTGAGGGTGCACAGTGAAGATGTGCCCGTGCTTCCAGAGGTTGGCTGTGCAGAGGTAGTTACGGCTGAACGACTGCACCTTGCCCCCAGGACAGAGTCTAGAATCCGGTGTCGACTGTCAAGAGTGATGCGTGGAGTAGAGGGCCTCGTGGAGCCCACCCCCCTAACGGAAGCCGCCTTGCCGCGGTGGGGGGGCTTGAGGTCCCAATGATCTGGTGAGCCGGACCAGAGGGCTACCCATACTGGAGGGGTCACCAGTGAGGGACGAGACAAAATGGCTTCCTGGTGCACCAAGGCCTATGAGAGGGGATGGTGTACCCACCCCTGGTTCATTCCATCTTGGACTAGGGAGAACTCTCCCACGTGTGTTTGCCGTGCGTGGCATCCCGTATTACCAGGAGACAGGAGTCCTGGAGGTTGAGCGATGCTGCACGCTGCGCCCTGCAGCTAGCAACACACCTCTTTGGTCCTTTATTCTGGTTAGACGGGTGGCTTGATCAAGGCCCGGTCAAGTCAATCGGCTGGTCAAATATGGCTGGGGTCAAGCAGGCACTATTCAGTCGGTAGCGCATAGGTCCCGCGACTGCCATCAGTACTGTGATAGTGGCTGCGTATATTTTCTCATTACCCCTGTGGCTGTTGGGAGATTTTGAACCCAACTATAGCTTCCCCTCGTTGGACTCCATGGTGGGTGGGGGGGTGAGGAAATGAAGAATTCAAATTTGTATGAGTACTACAAATTTACAAAGATCTAGCTCTCTCCCTGACGACCTGCGCAATCCCTCGACCATTCTCTCTGGAAAATCACACGTTGGTCACTCTGGAACCTTTTCAGTTTCCAAAGGGCAAGAATGGGAATCGTAATGGTTCCCGGGCTCCCAAAACCAGGTAAGAAGGGAAAAATCTCCTCCTCAATCCATTAAGGAGATCTTACCTGGTAAATATGAAAGCATTTCATATAGTAAGTACCTGGTAGTGAAGACCATTGATGGTGTATCAATCATGGATCTTGACATCTTTGAGGTTCATCGGAAAATAGTTGAAGTATGTCAACGTGATCCTCGTATCACCCCACAGCGAGATGGTAGCCTGATAGTTGAGGTTTCGTCACCAGACGAGAGTGACCGTCTGCGTGCAATATGTAACATTCCTGGGGCTCAAGTTTTATGCTCTCCTCACAAAACTCTCAATCAGTGTAAGGGAATTGTCTTTTCCCGAGACCTGATGAGGTATTCTGAGGAGAAACTGTTAGAGGAACAAGAGAATTTTAATGTAGTGGCAGTAAAACGTTTTAGGAAGAAAGTTGATGGTTTGGAACAGTCGACACCAGCTCTTCTTCTAACTTTTAACACATTAGTCCTTCCAGAATCGGTTAAGTTAGCATGGTACCACCTCAAGGTAAAGCCATATGTGCCCAACCCTATGCGGTGCTTCCACTCCCAAAGGTTATGGGCATGGAGCCAACTCTTGTTGTTTTAAGGAAAATGGACAACCAAGAGGGTGTGTGAAGTGTGGTACAAAAGGTCATCAAGGAGATGACAACTGTCCAGGTCCAATATGCTGTTACCACTGCAAAGAAGCTCATGAAGCTTCTTCAAAGCAATGTAAAAGGTACAAATTTGAAAAGGAAGTATTGGTAATAAGGAGCAAGGAGAAAGTTAGTTTTCCAGAGGCAAAGCGACGTGCCCGTATGCTGTTTGCACAGCCAGGTAGTCCTTTGCTTCGGTTCTAGCCCATCCTCCTTCCGCCAACCCTTGCCCTCCAATGCTTCTTACAGCACACACACTGCCACTTCTCTAAACCTCAGTCCCAATTGCTGAAACTGCCTCTGGTGAGCTGTTCACCAGAATGGAGTAGGAGTGAGGGGTCTATTGAGGAGACTCCTCCTCCCAAAGTAAGGTCTTTGGAGCCATCAGGCAAGGCTCCAGAGGCCTCAACGGTGACAGCTCCAGCTGCCACCACATCCACAGGAGCATCTGCTGCTAGCAGAATGCTCCTGAAGTAAAGGCTCAGGAAACGCCCTTTGCCCAGGCAAAGGAATCCTGAACCTGTCCCAAAGACTCCAGCTGCCAACAAAATCCACAGGGGCCTCCGCTGCTAGACAGAATGCCCCTGAAGCAAAGGCTCAGGCCCGTCCTTTGCCTAGGCAAAAAAAATCCTGAACCTGTCCAAGGAAACCTGTGGAAACTAGTTCCACAGGTAAACAACCATTAAAAAGGTACTCCCAGGATCCTGGAAAGGGACAGCCTAAAGGTGTGAGGCAAACCTTGACCACAGGTGCTGCCAAACACCTTATGAAGAAATAATCTAAAGAACTGGATACCCTAATCCAATGGAACTGTCAAGGAATTCATGCAAAATGGGAAGAACTGCAACATCTGATAGCTTCATGGAACCCAGTTTGTGTATGCCTACAAGAGATATGACCGGGGGAAAATCGTCCCATTTTCCTGAGAGGATTTCAAGTTCAAGCCCATTATGGAACCTTTGACAATGGACCTCATGGAGGAGTAGCAGTAATGGTACGTCATGATATTTCCCTTCCAGGCCATCCACCTGCAGACAACACTGCAGGTGAAGGCTGTGAGAATAGGCTTGACACGACCTTACACTGTTGCATCCATCTACCTTCCTCCACATAATCTCAACATTAATGATTTGGAAGATCTACTTGGGCAGTTGCACATCCATTTCTACTCTTGGGAGATTTCAATGGTCGGCATCACCTCTGGGGAGACACTTTGTGCAACCCTCGAGGAAGGGCCTTGGAGTCCTTGTTCTTAAGAGCAGATGCAGTTTACTGAACAGTGACACTCCCACACATTTCCAAGTTCAAACGGGGACATTCCCAATATAAAACCTATCAATAGGTTCACCTGATTCACAGTTGAACTTCACTTGGCAGGTCATGGAAGACTTACATGGAAGCGACCATTTTCCAATAATTTTGGAGGAGGTGAATGGTATTCCAGTCAATGGAGTGCAGAGATGGCGACTTGAACATGCAGACTGGAATCTTTTTAGATCAACTGCAGTATTGCAAGGATCTGTTAATGATTTCCAGTGTGTTCAAGATGCTGTTAATCACTTCACATCACGAATTCACCTTGCAGCAGAAGCATCCATTCCCAAAAGTAGGCGGACATACCGTCGACCTCCAGTACCATGGTGGTCTGATGAATGCCAACAAGCTGTCAGAGCAAGAAAAGCTGCATTAAGGCAGTTGAAACGACGCCCCAGCATTGTAACCTTGATCCATTACAAAAAGACCCGAGCCAAAGCCAGGCGCATGCTAAAGGAGGCTAGACGGACGTCGTGGAGACAGTATGTCTCCTCGATCAACTCTGGGACCCCCTTAGCATGGGTGTGGGACAAGGTGCGTAAGATTGCTGGAAAGAGCACATCCATATCACAACCTGCTCTGAAGATAGATGGCATAATCATCACAGACAAAAAAGATATTGCTAATGAGCTAGCTAAATCCATGGCAGATATCTCCTCTGGAGCATCTTACACTGCTCGATTCTCCACTCTTCGTGCTGAACAGGAACAACACCCAGTGTCGTTCTTCAATAGGAATGCAGCAGAACTTCCATGCAACTTGCCAATTTTGCGCAAGGAGATGGACTCTGCTTTGCAGCTCTGCCGTAAGACTGCCCCAGGAAGTGACGATATTCCATATCAAATGATATCTCACTTACTGGAGAGTTCCCCGAAGTTCCTGTTGGACTTGTTCAATAGGATCTAAAAGGGAGGGCACAGTGCCATCCACATGGAAAAAGGCTATAATCATTCCTGTTCCTAAACCTGGCAAAGATACTTCCACACCAGGAAATTACAGACCAATTTCTCTCACCAGCTGCATCTGCAAGCTGATGGAGAAAATGGTAAACTTCAGGTTGACATGGCTGCTAGAAAAAGAAAACGTGCTGACCCATATCAATATGGCTTTAGAAAATTGAGATCGACCACAGATGCACTTGTGAGGATGGAAATTGCTATATAGAATTCCTTCGCACAGCGACGTCACATGTTAGCAGTCTTCTTTGACCTTGAAAAAGCTAATGATACTACTTGGAAATATGGCATACTCATGAAGCTTTATGGCATGGTTTAAGAGGAGCATTACCTACCTTCATACAAAGCTTCCTTGCTAACCGGAAATTTAGAGTTCGGGTGGGAAACAGTTTCTCTAACCTGGAAGACCAGCTGGAAGGGGTCCACAAGGAGTGTCTTAAGTGTGACCCTGTTTGCCATTGCTATAAATGACATTATAAAGGTTGTTCCAAGTGCTGTCTCATGTAATCTGTATGTAGATGACTTTACACTGTACTGCTCAGGAGGAAGCTTACAGGATGTGCAAGGACGCATGCAGACTGCAATAAATCAGGTTGTACAGTGGGCAACATATCATGGGTTCAAATTTTCTCAAAGCAAGACCATGGCTGTTACATTTCCACAAACGAGGAAAGTTCCATCCTTCCCTCTATTTAGGAGCAAACCCACTGCAAAATTTTTCCAAGAGGTGAAGTACTTGGGTCTAATTTTTGACTCAAGACTTACATGGGTGCCTCACATCAAACAGTTAAAAGTGAAGGCTACAAAGCACTTAGTATTTTGCGGGTTCTTTCCCATTATCTTGGGGTGCAGACCGCACAACGCTTCTACACCTTATTCGTAGTAAGCTTGACTATGGATGTGAAGCTTATTCATCTGCAACTCCCACTGTTCTACGGATGTTGGACTCGGTTCATAATGAAGCTCTCAGAATCTGTACTGGGGCTTTCAGGTCTTCACCTGTGGAGTCCCTGTATGCTGAGAGTGGAAAACCACCTCTTTCATTACACCGGGACTACATAAACCTGATTTACTAACGAGACTACAAAGGATTCCGGATCTCCTACATCCAGATTGGTTTTTAACCCCCTTGAGATAGCCGATCCTATGGTAGGAGAATGAGGAATCTTGTAGAAGAACTTAATTTAAGTCTCACTAAGGTTCTGGCTGTTGGAATTCCCCAATTTCCCCCTTGGACTAATCAAGTCGAGCTGGATTTGGTCGGAATTGGGAAAGGGGAGAGATCTGAAGCAGAAGTCAGAGAGAAATTTCTTCAGCACATTTCTAAGTACCAAGGATCGGACGCAATATATACAGATGCTTCGAAATCTGCAAATGGTGTGGGCTTTGCAGCAGTGAGCAGAAGGAAGACTGCATCTGGCAGTCTTTCTCTAGCAGCCTCTATCTTCACTGCAGAGTCACATGCCATCCTTGCAGCAGTTAAGATGACTAGAGATCTTATGAACCATTCTATTGTGATATAATGTGACTCTCGTAGTGCCTTGCAAGCAATCAAGAGCTTAAACTCATCACATCCAGTAGTGAGGGAGGTTCAAGATTGGCTTGCACTGATGTCAACACGTAAAAAGATAACTCTGTGTTGGGTGCCAGCGCATGTTGGTGTCAGTGGGAATGAGCGAGCTGATCAGAAGGCTAAGGCAGCTGCCGCTCAGCCTTGTGATGCTCGTTTTCCTCTCCCACACACCGACCTGAAACCCAGCATCGGGAGTTGTCTTCGCGATAAATGGAAGGAACAATGGAGGCATATCTCCAGAAATAAAACTGCGAGAGATTAGAGATGACCTTGGCAGTTGGGTGACTAGCATCCATCCCAAACCGAAAAGGGGGAAGTTGCATTAACAAGGCTAAGAATCGGGCACACAGGATGACTCATGGGCCGATGATGGCTAAAATTAGGCACTTTGGAGGGATGCCAGAGCCCTTAACAATCGCACATGTAGTGGAAAGATGTGCAACTTCTCAGACCAAAAGGGACGTATGTATTTGGGTCTCCCCAATACACTGAAGAATGTATTGGGGGAGGATTGTGACATAGAGGGTTTTATTAGTTTCCTTAGGTAGTGTAATATTTTTTTTAAATTTAATGTATGCATAATGTTTATGCAATAATTTTTTACATTAGAGTATAATATTTATGCTTTGATTTTTAATTTGTTTATTGTTATTATAAGAAATCTATTGATAGATTTTAAAGTTTTAAACATTTTAATATTTCTGTTTAACAAGGTATTCGCCGCTAATGACCTTAGCTTTTGACGCGGCAGATAATTTTAAATAATCAATCAATCAATCGTGGAGCCCATTCAAAACCTGTTGGACCAGGGGAGGGGTTAGTTACAGTGTTGGGTAGCTAATTCCCAATAAGGACCTGAAGGTGCCAGCGGGTGCAAAGCTGGGCACTTTGTGAGGAAGTGGAGCATCCAGAAGGACGTCGGGGAGCGAGGAGTTGGTTGGTGTGGGGCCGTCCCTGACTTCTCGGGGATTTGGCGCACCGGCTGTGGCGTTACCAGGGGCCAGGAAGTTACTCCTGGGGCCATGGTGAAAAAGAAGATGAAGTTAGCCCCAGTAGCGGCGATGAGGACAGACGCTGACCGAGATGAGGACAGATTGGACGGTGAGGGCGATGCACCCAGACGTCAAGGGTGACCATGACCAGGTCTTGGACAGGAGATACCCCTCTGGGTGCCACTGCCAATCTACCGCCGCGCCCACACCCCCTCCAGAGAGACCCCAGCGAGAGCGAAGAAAGCCGCGCTGGATGAAAGATTTTGTGTTTCTGAGAACTGATTTTATTTAAATTTTCTGTAGCTTGTTTCGGTTTAGATATGACAGAGCAGACGGGTCGTCTGGCTTGATAGGGGGATAGAGCTACGCCAGTGGGTCTTTGTCTCTGTGCGAAACATGTGTTAACATGAAGGGACCTGGGCAAACATGACGCAGCTGGCTGTGAGAAGGGAGCGGGGAACAAGCCAGGAGCGCGGTTGGGTGCTGCTCCTGTGAAGCCCTCGTGTGTGCCCTTGTGACCTGATAAAACTTTGTGTTGCCCTGTTATAAGCGTATTGTGCTGTGTGACATGCGGTTTCCCCCTGTATGTGCCTATAAAAAAATGTACGGGTAAATAACTTGTGTAAATAAAGGAAAAACTGTCATTTTGCCCTGCCTCGCCACTTGGGTTTCCTCTCCTGGTGTTCTGGGACGCTTGGTGCGGTGCCTCTTGGAGTGTTCATGTTCACGACCCTGTGGATAACACGCGTCTGCCTAGCCTGCCTTGTGTTGGTGGCAGAGAGACGAGGCTGCCGGCGTAACATAATTATTATCAGTATCATCCTTATCTTCGTTGTCACTTCCTCATCGTAAATAAAAATGTTGATAATAGTAATAATAATTATTATATTAATATATTATGTTCTTTATTGTCATTATTATTAGTAGTAGAAATAGTAGTATATGTTCAACATGAGTTTTATTGGTTATTCAAAGTGAATTTCGACACAAATGTTGTATAAAGCTGACAAAGAAAGACTGAAATTAGATCACTTGACGGAAACCAAATTTCAGTATTCCGGTTTTCACTGCTAATGACTTAGGTGTTGACGCTGCAGATAATTTTAAATAATCTGTTTTTCATTCCCGGTTTTACAACCGGAGAATACTTGAGTTGAACTTAGGCAATTTCTTGAGAATATAATAAACAAATAAAAAAAATATGAAATAAATACGTAAATTATGATTTTTAAGCCTCCGTGGCACAATCGGTTAGCGCGTTTGGCTGTTAACCGAAAGGTTTGGGGTTCGAGCCCACCCGGGGGCGTTACTTTTAAACAGCTCTGTGCATATGTAGCATTCAAACCAAATGTTCAAGCACCGACAGATATGGGACCTAACTGAACTGAACAATTATAATTTGAGTAAAGGCTTTTACACTGCGTTCGCCACATAATACGTCTTTCCCTTTATAATAGATTCCCGAACACTACACTCTCGTTACGCTACAGTAGCAACACAAATAAAGTAAAAATAGAATAAACAAACAAAAAGGAAATTGCCCCAAATATCATTTCTGTCAAGTATCAAAAACTTATTACGACTTTTGAGAGGGAAAAAAATATTATTGTTAATAGGGTACAACCTAAATGAATGGGACTGATCTTGTACTCTGAAGTATGGCTGGCTATTGGAAGTAAGATTATATTTAAACTGGTAACTACTAAAACTGTGATATGGTGGATTTAATCAAATTTTCAAAATTATTAAGTCCAGAAGAGTGTAAGTCATAAAAATGAATAAACAAACTGAGATTTTTTTTTCCCATTTATTAAGTTCGTGTAAAGCACACTAAAATGAGGTACTATTAAAGTATATTTAGAATGGTAAGAAAAATTACAAGGTTCAATTTCCACCTCTTAAGATGGAGAGCCCCTTGATTTCTCTGTAACCTTGTGCGTTGTGGGAAAAAAGGCGAAGGATGAAGTAGATGAATGGCGAAAAAAGAGTAAGAGATGCGAGAAAATGAG
>NW_023642694.1:0-9677 GCF_015228065.2 Penaeus monodon | reverse complement strand
GGTGGGGAGTGAGTGAGAGAGAGGAGGGAAGAGTGAGAGAAAAAAGTGGGGGGAGTGAGTGAAGGTTGGTTTTGTGTGGAGTAGTGGGGGGGGGGGGAAAAAAAAAAAAAAAAAAGTAGAATAAAAGTGGTAGACGTGTTGTTGGAGGGGATGGAAGGGGAAAGGGAGACGGGGTAGAAAGGAGAGATGAGGAAAAGAGAAATGAAGTGGAGAGAGAGAGAGGGGAAAGGGAGGAAGAGAAGATGAGGGGGGGGAGAGGGGGAAAGGAGGAGGGAGGGAGAGGGGGGAGAGGGAGGGAGGAAGAGAGAGAGAGGAGAGAGAGCAAAAGAGAGAGAAGAAGGAGGAGAGGCGGGGAAGACAAAAAAAGAAAGAGAAAAAAATATGAGATGCAAAAGAAGATTAAACAACGCAACAGGTGGGCTAAAAGGCGGAAAGGGGGGAAGAGAAAGGGGGAGAGGGACTGCGTGGGAAGAGGAGAAAGAACAATGCTAAAGGGAAAATACATGGGGCAAAAAAGGGAAAAGAAATGAAAGGGGGGAGAAACGAAATGAAAAATTGTACCTAGTGGGGGTGGGGAGGTGAGGGGGAGGAAGGAAGAGGGAAGGGAGGAGAGGAAAAAGGAGTGGAGGAGATGAGGAAAAGAGAAAAATGAGGAGAAGACAAATTGGAGAAGAAGGAATTGGTCAGGCGGGGGGAGGCGCGGGGAGAGGGAGGCTTGCAGATAGTTGGGCGTTGGAAAAGGGGAAGGATAAATGAAAAAGAGAGAAAGGAAAAAAGAAAACCAAGGGAAAAGAAAAAACAAAAAAGGAAAAAAATGTGAGGGGAGAGAACGGAAAGAGAGGGGAAAGAAGAGGGAGGGGAGGAGAGAGAAGGAGAGGGAGAGAGAGAGGAGAGAGGAGAAAATAAGAGGAAGGAGAGAGAGAGAGGAGAAGAAGAAAAAGTGCTGGCGCGAGGTCGGGGCGGGCGCGGGGAGCAGGAGGGCCGCTGGGGCGGAGGACGGCCGCGTGAAGGTAAACAGTGGGAAATATGGAAAGACAGGAGGAAAAAAGAAAGGAAAGAAAAGTGTCGTGGAGAGGGGGGAAGAAAATGAGCGAGGAGAGGAAAGGAAAAGTGAGAGGCCGAGAAATAAGAGGGGGAATTTTGGAAGAGAAAAAAGTGGACGTCGTTTGGGGACCGGCGGGTTAGCGGGATCGACCGGGGAGGGAAGGGAAGGGCGGGAGAGAGAGAGAGAGGAGAAGAGAGGGGAGAGAAAAGAGAGGAGAGTATGTGTGTGTGTGTGATATGCATGTGTGTGTGTGCTTACATTAGATTTTTTAGATATGCAAGTTATGAGCGACATATCTCTATATATTTATCTGTCTCTTTATGTATCTTCGTTTATCTCTTTTATCAGTGTCCTCCCTCCCCACGCTCTCTTTTCATCCCTCCCCGTCAGTCTTTCTATCCACTATTCCACATCCACTCACTCTTTCCTTCTCTCTGCCTCTCTCTTTCTCCGGTATATTTCCCTCCTTCATTCGTTTTCTTCACGCCCGTTAGAATAGAGGGAGCAGAAGCCCTTGCAATTGGAAATAAAAAAAATTTCGACCGAAAAAGAAAAGGGAAAAAAAAAAATAAAACTCAGAAAAACAAATGTCGAAAGGAGGAAAAAAGGAAAACAGCGAAAACTAAAGGACTCTAAAGCGAAGAGAGAGAGAGAGAAGGAGAAGGAGAAGAAGAGAGAAAAGAGAAAGAGGAAGAATGAGAGGGAGAGAGGAGAGAAGAGAGAGAGAGAAGGAGAGAGAGAGAGAGAGAGAGAGGAAAGAGTAGAATAGGAGGGAGATAGGGAGGGAAAAGAAGGGGAGAGGAGGAAGAGAAGAAGAAAGGGAAAGGAAAAGAAAGAAAAAAATTTAAGAGAGAAGGGAGATAATAAGCAAGGCGGAGGGGGAAAGGAAGGAGTGGGAGAAGCAAAGATCGAGACGAAAAAAAAAAGAAGAACGCCCAAAGGGGAAAAAAAAAGAGAAGCAAAAGAGGAGGCGAGAGAGATAAATAGACTTAAAGAGGGAAGTGATAGGGAGAAGAGAGGTGATAAAGATAGGGAAAGATACTTCTTCTTGAAGGAGGGAAAGAAAGAAACCCGGTGAGTATACAAACGAAAAAGGAGGAGAAAGAGAGAGAGAGAGGGAGAGGGAAAGAGAGGAGAAGAAAGGGGAGAGAGAAAAAAGCAAATGAGTGTTTAGGAGTTAGAGAAGAGAAAGTGAATTAGAAATAGAAAAACGACTTTAAACCAACTCTTTAAAGCCAATTTCTAATACTACCATAGACCGTCTTTCCTACACCAAAACCACCAGGAAAATACCGCTTTCAATCTTCCACCCCTCCCTCCCTTCCTTCCCCTTCCCTCCCTCCCCTCCCTCCCTCCCTCCCCCTCCCTCCTCCTCTTTTTTCCCCCAACCCCTCCTCCCTTCCCTCCCATCAAAATCTGAGCGGGGGAAACAGTCGGAAACGCACCCAATCTTACGAGGGGCGATGCTGCCCCCAAAAGCACACGAGGAAAGAGCGAGGGCGCTTGTTTCCCGGCGAGGGCCCCGCAGATCGGAACAGGTGCGCGAGCAAAAGTGGCGGCGGAGGGACAAAGGGGGTACTGCGTTGAAAGGGGGTGGGGTGGAGGGAGGAGGGAGAGGGAGGGGGGAGGGAAGGAGGGGGAAGGGGGGAAAGGGGAAGGGAGGAGGAGGGGGAGGAGGAGCGGAGGGAAGGAGAGGGGTGAGTTTTTGAGAAGGGGAGGTGGAGGTTTAAGGGGGTGAGAGAGGAGGGAAGGGTGGAGGGGTGGAGTTTTGAGGGAGAAGGAAGAAGGAGAGAAGAAGAAAGAGAGAGAGGAGGGGATATGTTGGGGAAGCGAAGGAGGAGGAAGAGGAGAGGAGAGAGGTGAACCTGGAGAGAGGAGATAGGGAGAAAAGAGAAGAGAAAAGAGAAAAGAAAGAAAAAAAGAGAAAGAAGAGAAAGAAGAGAGAGAGAGAGAAGAGAGAGAGAGAGAGAGAGAGAGAAGAGAGAGAAGAGAGAGAAAAGAGAGAAAGGGGAAGAAGAAGAGAGAGAGAGAAAAAAAGAGGTAAAAAAAAAAAAAAGAGAAGAGAAAAAAAGAAAAGAGAAGGGAGGGGGGGGGGGGGCTGAAACGGATGTAAGGATTAATTTTGTTTTCTTAATCATTCCTGATTCTTGTGAAAGTGCGTGAGTATATTGAAAGATTACCTTATGAAGGGAAAATGCGCGAGGGATGAAGTGGGTGCATTTGAATTTTTTAAAAACAGTGTTTTAGCAAAGAAAAAAGGAAAAGGGTTTGGGGTTTATTTTACGCTTAGTTTTATTTTGTTTAAAAGTCTTTAAAAAATAATTAAACGTGCATAAGTTTATTGCCCATCTATCTGAGTACTGCTATATCAGTATTATTATTTGTTTTATCCTTCTGTATCTAAATTCTTTTTTTATATGTATGAGAACACATATGCGCATAGAACACAGCGCGCGGCAAAACCCCACACACACACAAAAAAAACCCCCAAACACCCCAAACACACACACACACACACACACAACACACACACACAACAAAACAAACACAAAACACAACATACACACACATACCAAAAACACAACAAACCACAAAAACACACACAAAACACACAACCCCAACAACACACAAACACACACAAAACACACACACACAACACACACAACACACAACACAACATACAAAAAAACACAACAACACACACACATACACACTCCGACTCCCCTTTTTTAAACAATTACCCTAACTTTTTCCGAGGTAGGTGTTTACACAGTGGTTTTCTCGGTGACGAGACAACAGAAACAGAGCTAACGCGTGTCGGGATCCGTGTAAATGACGATCACGCCCTCCGGGGAAGGCGGGAGGGGAACACGGGCCAGGCGGCAGGGCGGCAGGGGAGGCCTCTGAGAAGGGCGGGGAGAAGGGTGAGTTCCCTCCCAGGCGCTACGCGAGGGTAAAACAATGGTTAGCACCAAAGCGTCCGCTTACACCTGTTTAAAGTTGCGCTTTGTCTGTCTGTCTCTCTGTCTGTCCTCCTCTCTTGATCTCTTTCTCTTTCCCTCTGCCCTTTTCCCATCCATTCTCCTCCCCTCTTCTCCCCCTCCCCTTCTCTCCTCTTCTCTTTTCTCTTCTCTCCACTCATGTCTCTACTCTTCATCTCTTTCTCCACCCACTTCCTCTCTACTCTTCGGTTCTCTCCTCTCTCCACTCTCCTTCTTCGATTCCTCTCCCTCTCTTCGATTTCTCTCTTTTCCCTCTTCCCCCCCTCAACTCCTTCCTCCCCTCATCTCTCTCCCTTTTTCCTTTCGTCTCCTTTTTTCCTCTTTCTCCCCCCTCTTTCCCCCTTTCTCTCCCTCTCTCTCTTTTTTTTTCTCCCCGTCTTCTCCTCCCCCCCTTTTTCTCCCCCTTCTCCTCACTCCTTCTCATTTTTTTCTTCCTTTCCTCCCTCAGGCCCGGGCTTTATTTTCATTAAAACATTATGTAGGTTAAAGGGGAGGGACGAATGGGGGTAAATTTATTTGGGGGAAGGGGAGGGAGGGGGGGGGGGATGTGGTTGGGAAAGGAGGGGGGGGGGGGTTTGTAATTTCAAGAGGGGGGGGAGGGGGGGAAAGGGGGGAAAGGGGGGAGGTGTGATGTAAGGTTGAGGGAAGGAGGGAGGGAGGGAAAGGGGGGAAAGGGAGGTGTGATGTAAGGGTTTTGAGGGAAGGAGGGAGGGAGGGAAAAGGGAGGAGTAAAGGGAATATTTGAGGGAGGGAAAGGAAGGGAACGGAGGTGAGGAGGGGAATGGAGGTGTGATGCAGGATTTGGAGGGAGGGAGAGAGTAAAGGGGGAGAGTGATGGGGAAAGGGAGGTGTGAAGCAAACGTTGAGGGAGGAAAGGAAGGAGGGGGGAGGGGAGGTGTTAAGCAGGGCGGTGATGGAAGGAGGGAGGGAGGGAGGGAGGGGTAAGGAATGTGTGAAACAAGGGCGAGATGGGAGAGGGTGCGTGGGGGGCAGGGAGGGGGGGGGTAAGGGGTAGCCTGGAAATGGTCGGAAGATTCTGGCGGGGGAAACGAGCCACGGGGGGGGGGGGGGGGGGTGCTGGGGGTGGAGGTTCGTCTAGAAGGGGAAGTGGGGAGAAGAGAAAAGAAGTTAAAAAGGAGAATGTGCAAATAGTCGGGAAGAGAGTGAAAAGAAAGATAGAGAGAAATATATGGACGAACTGGGTACATAGAGTGAAAGGAGGAGAGAAAAGGAGAGAAGTAAAGTAGGAGGAAAGAAGATAAGAGTAGAAGATTACAGAGAAGAAACAGGACGAAAAGGTACCAGAAGAAAGGGAAAAAAAAAAAAAAAAAGGCCCACAGAAAAAAGAACGTAAGAACAAGCAGGAAAAGTCACAAAAACAAGAAGAAAGAAAAAAAAAAAAAGCAGGAAAATCGCAAAAAAAAAAAAAAAAGAAAGAAAAAAAAGGGAAATTTAACAACAGAAAAAAAAAAAAGAAAGAACGAAAGAAAGCAACAAAAGGAAAACATCAGAAAAAAAAAAAAAAAAAAAAACTTTCAGGCTCCGAAGAAAGGGCCGGGACTTCAGCCTTTTTTTTCGCGGATTTTCAAGGGCGGCGCGGGAAATCACGGAGGATCTCGCTATTCGGCGTTCGGGGAGCGGAGGTGAGGGGGAGAGGCAAGAGGCGGGGGTCCCGGGGGGGGGCGCCCCCAAATTAACGAAGAGGAGATTAAAAACTTTTTAAGGCTTTTAAAAAAGTAAAAAAAAAAATTCATCGTGGGGAGGGGGGGAAGAGGGGGAGGGGAAAGGAGAGGGGGGGGGAAGGAGAGGAGAAGAGAAAGAGGAGAGGAGAGGGAGGGGAGGGGGGATGAGGAGGGGCTGGAGGGGGGAAAGCCAAGGCGGAAACTTGAAAAATGGGGAGGGGAGCAAACACAAAAAAAAAGAGGGGAAAAAAATAGATAAGGAGCGAAAAAAAATTTATGAAATGGACACGGCTAGGGAGATAAGAGCACCAGGTGGGCGGTGCCCGTCACAGCTTACCTGGCGCCGAAGTGATTTTTTATTTAGTAGAACGTGGTCGGTTTGGGGGTTTGGGGACAAGGGGAGGGGGAGGGAGGAGGGGAAGGGGGAAAAGGGGGGAGGGAGGAGGAGATGAAGGGGAGAAGGAGGAGGATCGAGGGGAAGAGATGTGTGTGTTGGGGGGGGTATGTGTGTATGTTGTGTGTGTGTGTGTGGGTTTGTGTGTGTGTGTGTGTGTGATGAAGGGGTGTGTATTTTGGGTCATATAATGTGTTTTATGATCCCCCTCCCCCGCCTTCCCTTTTCTCTCTCCCCTCTCTCTCTCTTTTCTCTCTCTCTTCTCTCTCTCTCTCTCTTTTTCTTCCCCTCTCTCTCCCCTCCTCTCTCTCTCTCTCTCTCTCTCTCTCTCTCCCCTTCTCTCCCCTCTCTTTCTCTTCTCTCTCTCTCTTTCCCCTCCCCTCTCCCCTTTCTCCCTCTCCCTCTCCTCCCCCTTTTTCCCTCTCCCTCCCCCCCCCTCCCCCCCCCCCTCCTCCCTCCCTCTTCCCTTTCCCTTTTTCCCCTTTCCCCGACTGGCCCCTGTGAGCAGCGGTATTCGGGGCGTTCCTTTGTGCAGGCGCGTTGCGGGTGTCCACTTTTGCCTTGTTCATCAGGTCCCCAGACGGGTTTTTAATTTTATTTTAAAATGCCCAATTATGCCTTGTAGCTTTCTTTTTGAGGAAATTACATCAGTAATGCCCTGATGAGGGCCCAGGTGTGGGGATAGCGTACTCGCTCAGGCATGCATCGGTTTTCGCCCGTCTGGCCCCCGGGTAAGGGGATTAAAATTTGAGGGGGTTTTAAAATTTGAACGTTTAAGGGAGAAAAAATCGTTGAGATGCCCCGGGGAAAATGGGTTTTGTATGTGTTCCCAATTGAAGAAAAAAATGGAAAAATGGAGGATGACTTATCTTTTTGCGAAGGAGTGCAGTAACAACGGTAAATATTTTTCTTTCTTTCTCTTCTTCGATACAGTAAAAAACATCACGCGAGCACGAAAAAAAAAAATAGTTTGAGAAAGCGAAAGTTTTTGATCTCGCTCCGGTTCCAAATCGTTGCCAAGGGGCCGCTGATAGTAAGGGACGCAAGAGGTTCAGAACGAAGAGGGAATTTGCAGGATAAGGAGATGAGAGGGGGGAGGCGAGCAACGGTAATAGCGGTGGTCGTAGTTGCATTGGTAGTAAGGTGGGGTGGTAGAGTTAGTGATGTTGGTAGCAGTCGTTGTTAGTAGTTGTAGTTGTTGTGTGGTGGTAGTAGTAGTAGTTGTTGTCGGTTGGTAGTAGTAGTATATTTGTTGTTGTTTTGTTGTAGTGCAGTAGTAGTAGAGTAGTAGTCGTAGTAGTAATAGTATTGGTTGTTGCAGTTGAAGTAGTTGTAGTAGCAGAAGCAGCAGTTGTAGTAGTAATATAATAGTAGTAGTAGTAGTAGTGCGGGAGCAGCAAAACAGCAGCAGTAGTAGTAGTAGTAGTGTAGAGTAGTAGTAGTAGTAGTAGTAGCAGTGGGCAGTAGTAGTAATAGTAGTAGTAGTAGTGTAGTAATAGGGGTGATGGTGGTATGGTAGTGATACTAGTAACAACTTAGTTATAATAATAGTATTTTGTAACAAACAGTAATAGTGGTAGGGACGGTGTGATGTTTTAGACGCAGCAAAAAGCAATAGTAAAAATAAGTAGTAGCAAAGTAGAAAGGGGAGAAAGAATAAAAGTAGCATATTAGTAGAAAAAAGTGATAGTTGTCGTACTGGTAGGTAGCAGCAGAAGTAATATAAGTAGCAGTACCGGCAGTACTAAGTAATAGAATTACCAGTGGTGGTTCTAGTATAGCAGCGGTAGAACTAGCAACAGAGCAGCAGCAACAGTAGCAGCAACAGTAGCCGTAGCAGGGAGCAAAGATCCTTTATCAATTTCGTATTAGTTGGCCATTTTCTTATTTTCTTCCCGGGTTCACTCTCGGATGTTTGAATTATGATTCCGACCGCGATAAACCTGTGAAGCGGAAACAGGGCGGGCGAAAGGGGGCGCCCCCTTTCCCCTTGCGCTTGACGCCGTGCCGACACAAACACCAAATGTCTTTCTGTTCACAGGAAAAGGGGGGAAAGAGGGGGGGGGGATTGAAAAATAGTATCGTTCTACTTCTGGAGCGAAAAGGAGGCGATTTTCATCTTTTGTTCATTCCTCTCTCTCCTCATTTTTTTCCATCTCCCCTTCTATCCCTCTTAGGGGGGAGGGGGGGGATGGAAGTGAAGAAAGAGAAGAGTGACGATGTTAGATGATTTTAAATGCTGCTCCTCCCCCCTTCCCCCCCCACCCTCCCCTTCCCTCCCCATTCCAACTCCCCATACCCCCCTTCTTCCTTTTCCCTCTCCACCTACCCTCACCCTACCTTTTCCCCCCACCCCCTTACTCCCCATTCCCCTCCCCCCTTTTCCCCCTCCCCCCCCCTTTCCCCCCCCTTTCACCCTCCCCCCCCCATAAGTCCGATGATGCAACGGTGCAGTGGCTGTGTTTTAGGCGGCAGTCGGCGAGAGGAATCCCATGGAGCCCGGGGTTCTGAAACTCTAATGTAGCACAGGGAAGAAGCGCACCGTGTTTTACGAGGCTCCCGTTCGTAGGTGGAGGTTATTCCTGCAAAATCACCGGAGAAGGGGCGGGTTTTGGGGGGGAAGGGGGAGGGAGAGGAGGGAGGCGATAGGGCTGTTGGTGGGGGCGGGAAAGGGGAGAGGAGGGTTTGGTTGGGCGGGGGGGGAAGAGGGGGAGAGGAGTTTGGGGCGGGAAGGGAGGAGGGGGGAAAGGGGGAGGAGGAGGGAGGAGGAGGAGGAGGAGGAGGAGGAGGAGGAGGAGGAGGAAAGGGAGGAGGGGGGGGGAAGTAGGACGGTTTAGGGTGGGGGAAGGGAGAGGAGAGGGGGGACGGTTAAGGGGGGGAGAGGGGGGAGGAAGAGGAGGAGGAGAAATGGGGATGGAAGTTAGAGAGAGGAAGAGGGAGGAGGAGGGAGGAGGGAGAAGGGGTAGGTGGGATAGAGGGAGAGGGGGGAGGAGTAGGAGTAGGAGGGGGGAGGAAGGGCGAGTTGCAGGAAGTTCTGAAGGGAAGGGAGAGGAAGGGGATGTGCTTCGTGAAACTGATGGAAAATCCAAAATGCGGGATGATTTTGGGGAGATCTGGGATGCGTCAAAGCATGGAATGGTGACGTGGGGGAAAGGAGAGAGAAGGCACTGTGAACACGGACGAAAAATACAGGTTTTCTCTATTCTGTTTCTTTCTTCCTTATCCCACTCCATTTCCACCCATCCCCACTACTCCCACTGCCACACTTACCCCCTCCCCCCACCACAACTACTCCCCACCCTCCCACTCCACCCACATACCCTGCCTACTCACTCCAAATTTTCACTTTTTCCCCATTCAACTGTACTCCACCCTCCACCCCCAATCTTTCGCACCCACTCCACAAACCGCAAGCATTTCGAAGAGACACGCGTCACCGCCCATCGCCCCGTTTCCGCCGCGAGGCCGAAAAGACGAGAGCCCTCGAAAGGGCATTAGAAGCTCACCACATGACATTTAAAGAGAAACGCGGAGCGCCGTGTAAAGGTTAAAAA
>NW_023642693.1:0-9677 GCF_015228065.2 Penaeus monodon | reverse complement strand
GTGGGGGGCATAAAATTTAATATTAATTTGGGTGTTGTTGTGTGTTGTGTGTGTGTGGTGTGTGTTGTTTTGGTGTTTTGGTTCAATATTATTTGTATTTTTATGGTTTATTTTTATATATAATATTAATAAAAAATTTATTATATATTAAAAATTTATATTTATATATAATAAATTTTAATTAAATTACTTTTTTTAAACATTTTTTTAAAAAAAACATATAAGGGGGGAGTGTTTTTGGGGCTTGGGTAACCAGAAAATTGGGGTCTGGGGGGCGATACCATAAACTTTTGATATTTGGGGGAAAAATTGGCCAAAAAGCGTTTTCCCAAAAAAAAAAATGGGATTTTTTTTCGTAAAACATCAAGGCGATGGCCTTTCCCCTCATGCACCCCCCCGAAATTCCGCCGAAACTATAAAGGGGGGAAAAAAAAACGTCCAAATTTATATAAAAAAAAAATTTGGATTTTGCATGTTTGAAAAAAAAACCTGTAAAAAAAAAATAACTTCGGGGAAAAAAGTTTTTTTAAAAAAAAAAACTTGTGTTTTTCACGGGCGTGTTTTAAATTCCCCCAAACTGATATTTGCTTTTAGGGGCACTCAGTGTATTTTTAAGGAGAAATAAAAAAAATTTAAAGGCCCACCACGATTTTTGGGGGGGAGAGAAAAAATATTAGAAAAATACTTTTTTTACAAAAAAGTTCAGAGGAGGGGAGAGAGAGGAGTCGGGAGGATTTCAAAAAAAGGGGAGAGGGGGGGGGAAAAAATCGAGAGGAAAGGGGGAGGGGGGGAAAATGCAGAAAAAAGGGGGAAACCCAAAAAAGGAGAGGGGGGGAAGGGGGGGGGAGAGAGAAAAAAGGGGAGGGGGGGGAAAGGGGGAGGAGAGGGGGGAGGGAGGGTTTTTTAAAAAAAGGGGGGGAAAAGAAGGAGGGGAATATTTGGGATTGAAAAAAATTTAAAAACTTTTTTTTACCAAAAGTGTTTTAAAAAAAAACCTAAAAAAAAATTAAACCCGTTAAAAATTTTACTTAAATTTTATAAAAAAAAATTTAAAAAAAACCCAAGATAAAAAAATTTTTTTAAAAAAAAAATATTTAAAAAAAAAAAATTTTAAAAACCCTTTTTAGGGAAAAATTTCCAAAAAAAAAAAAAAACTTTTTCAAAGGGGGAAAAACAAAAACATCCCTTTGTTGGGGGGAAAAGCCCCCATACTTTTTCGCCTTTTGGTTTGGCAAAAACCTTCATTTTGCCTTTATGGCCCCGGGATTTACGGTTTTGCCCATTTTAGCTTTTAATCCATTTTTTGGGGTGGGGTGTGGGGCCCAATCCAAGGTTTCTTTTAATTTTCCCCCGTTTTTTTTCTGGGGGGGGTTCCCCCATTTTTCCCCAAATTATCCAAAGGGGGGGGTTTGGGATGCGGTTTCACCCCCCGGGGGGGGGGGAAAAAAGAGGCTCAACGGGGGGAAAAAGGGAAAACCCCGGCCCTTTCCCCGCCCAGGGGTTTTTCCCCCCGTTTCCCCTACCAACTTTCTTTTTCAAAAAACCAAAAAACAATTTTTTCCCCAAATTTTCTTGGCAAAAAACTTAACCTTCCCCAAAAACAATTTGAGAAACCCTTTTTTTTGGGGGTGTAAAAAATTTGTGTGTGTTTAATATTTTTTTTTTTTTTATATATTTTTTAAAAAATTTTTTATTTTAATATTATTTATGTTGTGTGTTTTGTGGGGGTGGTTTTTGGTTGTTTGGTGGTTTTTTGAAACAATATATAAAAAAAATTATGTGTATGTTTTAAATTTTATTTAAAATAAATAAAAATTTATTAAAATATTAATAATATATAAAAATTTAAAAATTTTTTTTTACATACCAAACACTAATTTTTATAATTTGTTACCCCCCCCCACCCCCAACCCCCAAAAAAACCCCACCCACCACACCCCACCCCCAAACCCCCCAACCCCCAAAAATAAAATATATATATATAATTATTTTAATATAATTATATATATTTAATTATAAATTTTTAAATATAAATTTTAATTATGGGGGGGGGGTGGCCCCAATGGTTGGGAGGGGGGACTCAAGGTGGGGGGGGCCCGGAAATCTGAGTTGGGGAGGGTTCGAGCCCCGGGGGACCGCCCGCGTTGTTTCCCTTAGGCAAGGAAAAAATTTTCCCCCTTCGATTCTCCCCTAGCCAGGGGGGGGGGACCCAAGTCCCAGGCCCAACCCGTGCCGGGGTAAATAGAGAATGGTGACTGATAAAAAAAAAGGGGGGGGCGGAAAGGAAAAAGGGGAAACCCCCCGCTCAAATTTTGCCAAGAAAAATCAGGAAAACCATGATCCCCCCCCCAAGGGGCTGGGTGGTCAAAAAGGTTTTTAGGGGCGTCGGACTAAAAGATGTAAGGGCGGCAAATCTGAGTTCGAGGGATTCGAGTCACCAAACCCCGCCCCGCTTTGTTTCCCTTGGGAAAAGGAAATTTTCACCTTTTTGGGGCCTGCCAAAACCCCCAACTGGGTGGGCCAAGGCCAAATCAAGTCAGTGCTGGTCCCCAAGGGGCCCGGAAAAATAAAAAAATGGAAAAAAAAGGGTTACCAAAAAAAAAAAACCCCCGGCCCCACTCCCCCCGGGAAGGGGAAAAAGGGGGGGGGGGGGAAACCCCCCCGTATCACTCCAAGGGGGGGCATTAAAAAAAAGGGTGAAAAAATTTTGCAATTGAGTATCATGCTTGGGGGCCCCACGGGGCTCAACAAAAAAACCTACCTTTTAAATATGATTTTAAATTATTTTTTATTTTTAAAAATTTAAATTTTTATATATATATTTTATTATATTATTATATTGTGTGTGGGTTTTTTGGGGGTGGTGTGGGGTTTTTGGGGTTGGTGTTTTTGTGGTTGTGTGTGGTGTGGTGTGGGTTTGTGGGTGTGTTTTTTTTTGTGTGTGTGTGGTGTGTGGGGTTTTGTATTGTATATTTTAATTCTAACGTTGGGGAATCTTTAAATTTTACTTAATTAATTAGAAAAAAAAGGGCTAATTAAAAAAAAATACGGGGGGGGTACTTAATAGGCAATTCCAACGGGGAGGGGGTTTTTGTGGGGCCCCCTCCCCCCAATCGTCGCTTACTCCCTTTTAAATTTTTCCGGGGGGGGAAGGATTGCGTGGGGACCACTTTCCCCACCGCCATGGGGGCCGGCCCCAAAACCTCTGCTATTTGTGTTATGCTGTCATTTTTTTTTTTTTTGGTTTTTACTGCTTACTTTTTTTTGGGGATTAAGATGATACCCATTATGTTTTTCATACTGTATTCGAAAAGGTGGGGGGTTTTTTTTTTTTTGTGTAAAAATTTTTGTTTTTTTTTTGGGTGACGGAAAAAAATAAAAAAAAAAAAAACTGAAAATTTTTACGTGTTTCCAATCTTTTTGGATAAAAATTTAAAAAAAAAATTTAAAAAAATTTAATTTCATGATGAAAATATTGGGAAGGGGAAAAAAAAAAAAAAGGGGGACTTGAATTAAAATTTTCGTAAAAAAATTAAAAATAAAGAAAAATACATTAATGAAAAAAAAAAAACCAATAAAAAATAATTAAAAAACATATTGCAATAATAAAAAAACCAAAAAAAAGTATTAATGAGCACGTAAAAAGGGAATTTGAAGGGGAAGGGGGATAACCCAAAAGGGGAAAAAAAAAGAAAAAAAATTGGGGCAGTTATATTTTAGTTTTTAAAAACCAAAAGGGTATTGTTTTTTATTTTGGGGTTTAGGGCCATTTTTTTTATTGGGGGGGGAAGTTTTCAGATAGGGGGGGACTTCCCGTCTATGTTTTTTTGGGGACCCCTTTTAGGGGGGGTTTAAAAATTTTCAGCTAGCTGCCCCTTACCCCGAATTTTTCTTTGGGGGGACTTTGCCACCCGTGACATTAAAAAATATATATGTATGTCTGTATATCCCCCAAAACCCTACATATGTGGTATAATGTTATATAAATTATTAATTGTTAAATTTTTATATTATTTTAATATATATAAAAATTTTTATTTTGGTGTGGTGGGGGTGTTTTTGTTGTGTGGGTTTTTTTGAAAGTATGTATGTTTTTACCCCCACCACAGTAAAAATTTATAAACATAATGGTGTGATTACCAAAAACAAAAAACCCCCCAAACAACCAACCCCCCAAAACACCACCACCACCCCCCCCACACACCCCCAACAAACCCCAACACCCCCTTTTATTTATAATTAATAATATATATATTATATTTAAATTTTATTTTAATTTTTTAATTTTAATTTTTTTATTTGGGCATGTATAATTAAACATATATGTAAAAAATAACGGGGTTTGTGTTAATATTTTATTTTTAATTTTTTAAATATATATTATATATAATTTTATATAAATATATAATATATAGGGAAAATATAAAAATTAATATGAAAATTTTTTTTTAAAATAATATTTTTGTTTGTGGGGGTGTTGTGTGTCCCCATTATGTGTGTTAAACTTTAAATAAATAATTAACATTTTAAAAATTATTTTATTATATTTTACATTATTTATGATAGATACACACCCAAAAACCCCCACCCCCCCCCACCCCCCCCCCAAAAAAACCCCCCCCCCAAACCCCCCCCCAAAAAACAAACCCAACACCACCCCCCCCCCAAACACAACCAAACATATTATATATTTTTTAAATAATTTTTTAAATATATATTATTTTAAATTTATTATATATTTTATTTATTTTTATATTATAATATCTTTTACATGTGGGGTTTTTATGTGATATGAAATAATACTTTTATGTAAATTTTTAATATATTATTTTTATAAAAGAATATATATAAAATATAAATATTTTTTAATATATAATTTTGTGTTTTTTTGAAGTTTTTCAAATAAAGGGAAAGGTCCGTCCAAAAAAATTTTTAGCTAAAAACGGGGGTTTAAAAAAATTTTTGCCCCTCAAAAAAATTTTCGGGGGGACCTTTTTAACGTTTTTTTTTAGGTAAGGGGGGGGGGGGGGACGGGGGGAAGCATCCTCAAAAGTTTCGGCGGGGAAATTTTTGCAAAAAAGAAAAATTTTAAAATTGGCATGGTTTTTTATGTAAACCCCCTGGGAACTTAAAAACTTTAAATTCTAATTTTTCCACAAAACCTTCAAAAAATCCATTTGTTTACGTTTTTTTAAATGTTTTGGGATTCATTTTGGGGATGATTAAAAGAGGGCATTAGTGCCCCCCAAGCTGTTTCCCCAAGTTTTAAAAAAACGGGGCTTTTAACTAATGTCATGGTAAAAAAAGGTTTTGCATCAGCGAGGAAAAACCCTGTTAAAAAAGAAAAATACGGATCCCCGTCCCCGATCTCTCTCTTCTTCTCTCTCCTTCTCTCTCTCCCCCTCTCTCCTTTTCCTCCCTCTCTCTCTTCCCCCTTCTTCTTCTTCCTCTCTCTCTCCCTTCCCCCCCACTTTACCCCCCGCCTATTTTACTCGCCTCTTTAAAATTTATGCTCAGATAAGTGCAAAAGGGGACAGGAATTGAAAAAACTAAAGGGGAAAAGTAAAAAGGGAAAAAACAATAAAATATCCCTGATTTTTTGATGGGGATGAAAGGATAATTAAAAAAAAAAGGGGAAAAAAAAAAAAAACCGGTTTTTCGTGGTCCTTTGGGGTTTTTTTTTAAACTCGTCCCAAAAACATAAAAAATTTTTAAAAAATGATGTAGTGGATTTTTGCGTTTGTTAATTTTCTTTGGGGTAAAAAAAAAAACCCCCCACAAGCAAAAAAAAAAAAATTTTTTGAAAATGGGGGAAAAACCAGGGGTTCGAAAATTTTCCCCCCCTTTGGGGGTTCCATCTTCAGGTCTGAAGGGGGAAAGGGAGAGGAGGAGGTATAAAAGGGGAAAGAGGGAAGAGGGGGGACGCGGAAAAACCACGGGGGGGGAAGGGGGGGGACGATCGGAAAAAAAAAAAAGGGAGGTCAATTTTTCAGGTTTCGAAGGCCCGGGGGGGGAAACTGAAAAAGCATGGATGGGGCAGAGAAAGGGGAAATGAATTCACCCCTTTGGGGGGGGGGACATCCGTTTATTTTCCCAGAAGCATCCAAAGGGGGAGTATTTTTGTTTTTTTACTTTTTGGGGGGGGGACTTTTTTGGAAGGTTCCCCGGGGGAAGAGGCCTACGGTTTTTTTCTATAGGATTGGAGCCAATGAAAAAAAAACCCATAGGGGGGTTTTGGGTTTGGGGGGGAAAAAAAGACTTTGAAAATTTTAAAGGGGGGGGGCTTTTAAAAATTGAATTTAGGGGTGGGGGGTTTTCGTCGAATTTAAATTTCATTTTTGTTTTGGTTTTTAAAAAAAGGCTTTTTAAAAAAGGGGTTTTTAACAAATTTTTTTATAATAATTTTTTTTAAGATAAAAAAAAAAAAAGGGGTTTGTTTTTTTTTTATTTTAAAAAAAAAAATGTAATAGAGTTCGGGGAGTGCTCCCCCCATTTTAAAATATTTTATATTTTTTTTTGTATGGGAAAAAGGGAAAAAAAAAAAAAATTTCCATAAAAGTTTTTTTAAAAAAAAAAGATTAAGGGGGAAAAAATTGGTAATTTTTCAAATACCCCACTTTAAAGCTTATGGGGTTTTTATCGTTTTCATTGATTTTTATTTTTTTTTTTTTCCTGTTTTTTTTTTACTGGATCATAAAACCCGTTTTAAAAAACGTATGTAATTTAAATTGCAATTATTTTTTTAAAAAAATCGTTAAAAAATTGGGGCTCATTTTTTTTCAATTCTGCAAAAAAAAAAAAATTTTAATAGCCCTTTTAATTTCCTGAAAAAAGGTTTCCCCCTCGGGGGAAACCCAACTTTTTAAAAGTAAAAAAACAGTAATTTTTTTGGAAGGGAATCTTCGGGAATTTTTGGGGGACAAAAAAAGGTTGAAAATAAAAAAAAGTTTCATCCATAATGAGGGGGCCCAAAACCTTTTTAAGTTAGTTTCAAAATACCCGATCGCGGGCTATAAGAAAAAAAAAACCGGGTTTTCACATTTTTATACGGGGGGGCAAGTTCTTTGTAAATTTTACAGGGGGTTTTTTGCCCCACAGCTAAAAAAGTAGGGAAAAAGAAAAAAATGAAAATTAGCATCCCCACTGTGCAAAAAAAAAAAAGGGAGGGCCGGAATTCAGGGTTTACATGGTTTAAATCAAAAAAAAGGGAAAAAAAAATTCCTTTTAGTATCAGCCCAGGTCCTCCTTTTTTTTGCCAGTATTATTTTTTCTCAGGTATTTTAACGTCTCTCAATATTGTGGCGCCCCTGCTCCATAGGTATTCTGAAAAATATTTTAAGTATTCAAATTTTACGTCGGGGGGGGACCCCAGTTAAAATTTATAAAAAAAAAAAGGGGCTGAAGGGGGGTTTCCTCCAAAACTTATCCATTTTTTCATTAAAAAATTTTTGGGGGGACCGTTTTTACATACTGATTGCGTCGAGGTTTAAAAAATTTATATTACTTTTCCAACTTTACTTTCCCCCCCAATTTTGCAAAAATGCAAATTTTGTATTAACCTATATCAAAAAAGTATATGAAATTGCGGGGAACTGGGGGGCAGGTTTTATTGAAATCGGGGCCAGTTATATTTTTTTACGAATTTAAAAATTAAAAACCCCAAAAAATTTTGTGAGTTAGTTAATTTCTAGTTTTAATTTTTCACTTTATAAATCAGACCAATTTATTTTGGGGCATCCCCTTTTTTTTAGGTTTTAAAAATATGGAGTCCGACAGAAGGCTGGAGCTTTAAGGTTAGAACAGGGGAGGCATTTTAATTACTTTACCCTTTTTTTCAAGGTTTCTTTTTCATAATTTTTCCATTCGTTGGTTTTTTTTAAAATTTTTTTTTGGGGGGAATTTTTTAAAAAAAAATTCTCCCATTTTAAAAAATATACGGAAAAAAAATGATATAAAACCGGGGGTCCCTGATTTTTCGGTGGGGTTTCAATCATTGGCAAAATTTTTACATTTTTCCATCAGGAAAAAATGTGGTCGTTTTTTCTTGTCCCGTCCTGCTTTTTAAAACTTAGTACCCTTTGGGGGCCAGTATGGCTAAAATCTGTCGGGGGAGTCCTAATACTACGGGGGGAAAATTTAACTTTCTAAATGTAATTTTGGGATGTTTTGTCTTTTTCCCTCCCCCCTATCCACTTTAAAATTAAAAATTTTCAAAAAAACGTATTTTTAAAACTAATTACGATTTCAGTGCAAAAGATAATTTTCTATGGCCCATTCATATTATCTTTTCAACCGCCTCCTACCCATGTAGAAACCATAGTAAAAAAAACACTTTGATATGGACAGTAGTATATCTGTTTTCCATTTGTTTAATGCCCTGCTTGCCTGCTTTTTCTGCTGGTCTTAAACAATTTCTTTTCATAATTAGTTTTTTTCTCTCACTCTGGGGACACCCATAAAACCATAGAAACCCATTTTTTTAATCAGTATTCCCCGTAAGCTTCTAACGATCACTGTCACTTGCATGATCACTGTCAAATATCTAACTGATCCAGAGTCATTGCGTCGAAAAAAGATAATATTCCTCTATTAAAAAAAAAATTAAAAACTTCTCGTTGCCCATCAGAAGCGGCGCACTCTCATTTTTGGATTGTGGGTTGAACATCGTTTTTTTTTTTGTTGTTTTAAGTTCGCGAGGATTTTCCCGAAGCTTGTCGTAAATAAAATAAGATTCCACGGATGTTGATTCAAAAATAAAATCCATATAATATGCTGTTGTCGAGGGGTTTTCCGGAGTTTTCATTTTAAAGCTGGCGGCTCTATCGTGTGTACAAGATGGCTCTGCCATGTATGTGTTTTCCTTCATACCATTTTCTAATCTTCGGGGCATTTTCTATAGGATTATTTATTTTTTTTTTATGAAATGTGTCTGGGTGGCTCTTATTTTTAAAAAGTAGATGGCAGATGCGATTCCATTGTTTTCTATCCCACTTTATATCAATTGATTTTTGAGTCCACTGTTACCTGATTCAGGGGTCACTGTCCCGAGAAGGTTTTGTACTTAATCTTTCCTTTTGGGTTAGCATGTTAACCTTTCCCTTTGATAATTCGGGAATGGGGGGCCGCTCTCCGTCCCGTGGTTCTTGTATTGTAGATTGGACGGGAATAGGGGGGAAGCTTATCTGTGAATAAACATGGTGGGCCGTCAATAGCTTCCAAACCTTACAGTCTAAAAAAAAAAAAGGCAAATTATATTGTTGTATCTTCTTTCAAACCATCTTCTTTTCCTCTTGTGTGTTCTAGAGTTTTTTACCTATGGAAATAATGGGGATATTTCTTCGGGTTTTGGGCATTAACGCCCCCCCCACCACCCGCCTATCTCTATATTTTAGGGGGGATTTTTTCTATAAACAGGGGGGGCCGGCTGCAATGTTGAAATGGTGACACGGGCATTCCAAGACGCTTGTACCCCCTTAATTCCCATCACTTTGAATAAAATTTAAATTTATTGCGTCGTGTTTCTTTGTAAGAGGCTTACTACGGAGGCCGAAAAGTGGTGGTGTAAACGTTAGGATCGGGGACGGTAGAATTTTTTAACACAAATTTTTTTTCAGACGATCTTATACCAGTTTTTAAGTGTTTAGAATTCAACAAATTTCCACATAAGTGGTTTCTTG
>NW_023642692.1:0-9678 GCF_015228065.2 Penaeus monodon | reverse complement strand
TTTTTATATCGGAATTCATTATTTCAAATGTACAAACATAAACAAATAGAAAACAAATAAGACACTACAGAGCTTTGTTTTTTATTTGCTTTCCCTTTAAGTTCACGCAAAATACCAAACTTTTATTTGAAGGTGACTGTCACTTCTATTGTTTTCCTATAGTTTCCATTCCCTTGTAAGCCATTATTAGCTGGCCCTGGTGGTTAAAGCAAAAAAAAGTGTGCAAGATCAATTTACTCAGTCTTCTCAGCCCCACATGTCACATGCCAAGAGGATTAAAGAACTAAGTATTCCTTGCCTCTTTTTTGTGTTCTTTGGTTTTATTTTTTATTTTTTTTTGTTGTTTTTTATTGTTGTTGTTTGTTCTTCTATATGAGAATGTTTTATGGAGAAAAGAAGTGATGAAGGGAAGTTTCTTCCTAAGTTTTCCTATGTTCACACAACAGTATAGCACAAGGTACAGTGGGTATGTGGTAAAGAGATCAGCTACTCCTATCTCAATTCTACAGGGTAGCAACGAACATCACATGAGATATGAGATAAACTGAGTCTGCAGATATCTGGGTTCGTGAACCCAGATATCTGCAGACTCAGTTTTTTCTCATATCTCATTGATGTTCGTTGCTACCCTGTAGAATTGAGATGGGAGTAGTGATCTTTTTCCCAAAAACCCACTGTACCTTGTGCTATACTGTTGTGTGAACATAGGAAAACTTAGAGAAGAAACTTCCCTTCAGTCATTCTTTTCTCCATATACATTCTCATATAGAAGAACAAAAAAACAACAATAAAAAAAACAACAAAAAAACATAAAAAAAAAAAACCAAAAGAAACAAAAAAAAGAGGAAAGGAATACTTTAGTTCTTTAACCCTCTTGGGCATGTGAATCACTGTGGGGAGTGAGGAAGACTGAGGAAATTGATAGCTTGCACATTTTTTTTTTGCTTAAACCACCAGGGCCTAGTAATAAATGGCATTAGCAAGGGAAATGGAACACATATAGGAAAACAATAGAAAGTGAAAAGTCACGCATTCAAAAAAAGTTTGGTTTTTTGCAGTGAGACTTAAAGGAAATGCAAAAAAAAAAAACAAAAGCTCTGTTTGTGTCTTATTTTCGTTTTCTATTTGTTTATGTTCTGTAACATTTGAACTAATGGATATTCAGCGATATAAGAAAGTTTTTTGTGTAACAAAGTGATTATAATAAACTGCCATTGCTATGTCATTGTAGTGGGTTAGTATTAATTAATACCATTTAGAAAACATACACACAAGGAAATTATTTCTAAATACCATTTTCTAAACAGAAGGCTCCTAACCAGGCTAAGGAAGAAAGAAAACGACACATACCCATACAATATGTAAGTTTCACATATTCCATGCTTAGATGTAAAGTCTTTTTTTTGTTTTTTTTTTGCATAATTTAAAGTGTTTCTTATTGATGCATAATGAAAATTTAAATTCCAAAATATGCATTGATTGATTGAAAAAAATTCACCAGTGGAAAAAAAAATATATATATAAAAAATAAATAAAAGCAGGAAGAATAAATAGAATTGGCTTAAGATTAATAAATGTGCCTCGGTTTTCACTATCAGTGCATTTGAAAGTCTGTAGGTTAATTAAAAAAGTATTATAGGAAAACTGCTAGCTTTAAGATTCTGTTTAAGAATGAAAAACTTTGATCACTATTTAATAGGGAATACTATTTTTTTTTTCAAAGATTATTTTGGGGATGGATTTCAATTTTTGACTTTTTATGACTTTATTTATATTTTTATGTATTCTCAAAAAAAAAATTATTGTTAATACTTTCACATGAAAATCTCATAAGCTGAGAAATTTTTTGCATTTCATAATAAGGGCTTATGAAAAGAGCAGGAAAAGAAAAAAAAAAAAAAAAAAAAAATACATATAGCATATGAATATATTTAATCACAACTTCATGATATATGTATCAATCACTTTATTTATTTATCACAATGATGATTCTATTACTATCATCATTTTATTAATATTGTTTTTTCTTTATTCTTTATTATAATTTTCTTGATATCATTTGTTATGCTAATAATGACCATTATTTTTGATGTTATTTCAGAAGCAGTAAAATTATAAGATGAAATATAATAATCAGATGCCTAAAACATAATTTAGGTGCCACCAAAATCTTGATTCAGATCCAAAATATAGAAATATGTTTTTTTCAGAAATTAGGTTAGTATTAGTGAACTTCAGTCCCTGCATAGCACTCAAATGGTCATTGATCCACCATTTTTGTATGCTAGGTTAGGGTCAACATTGTCAAGTGCTGTGTTATTTTAGCACCGGAAAAGGATTCCTGTGTAACGTCTTCATGGGATTTAATTTATTGCATAAAATTTTTTTCTTTATTCTTGAAGTTTGTGTTTTCTTTTGGTCTGGAAATGAAATAAGTAATATGAAGGAAAGAGAATAAAAAGAAAAAAAGAAAAGGCTGTAGATTCAATTGTAACAGTCTTTTACGATACACGCCTTTGATCTTTGTGATAGGGGAAAATTTTGTCCATAAACAATATTCTTTTTTTACTATTAAAAAAAAAGAGAATTTTAATTTAATTTGCAGAGTTTTATCGGGGAAGTCATTTTTTTTATTTTTTGCATAGTTTGAAAAAATGTTATTTTCTTCAGGATGAACTTGAATGAGAAACAGCCCAAATTATTTGTAAAAATTCAGTCTAATAGAAAAATAATTACAAAATTGATGTAAGTGTATAATCTTCACATCAAGATGAGGAGGGTGAATAGAATTAGTGAAGTTGCTCTTTACAGATTGCAAAATTTTTTTTTCATCTTTACTTTAAATAAATTGGTTTTTTTTATATGCTGACAGTTTTATTATTGTTATTTTATCTTTATCATTGTTTTTATTAATATATTTTTTTTATTAATTATTATTTTTTAAAATTAATATCATTATTATTTTTTAAAATTAATATCATTATTATTTTTTAAAATTAATATTATTATTATTTTTATCATTATCATCATAATTAATAGTATTATTATCTCTATCATGGTTATTATCATTTTTATAATTTTAGTTTTAAATATGATTATTATTTAGTTTTGTTCAATGTTATTATTATTATTTTTGTTGTTACATTGATATTATTATTATTATCATTTAGTTTTTTTTCACTTTGTATTGCCTTTTTATACTGATGTTTTAAAACTGTCTGAACAATTATCAGTGTTATGATTTTTGCAGTCACTACTACTATCGTTATTGATATTATTATTAGTAGATTATAATTATTATTGACTTCATTTAATTTTATTTATTTGTTTTTGTTAGTTTTTGTAAATAATTTTTATTAACATCAGAATTATTTTGATTATTCATTCTAATATTTTTATTATTACTTTTCAACCTCTGTTTTTATAATTTTCGTTTTTATCATATATAATACGCTTATAATTGTTTTATTTTTGTTTTTTTTACTATTCTTATCAGGGATGTAATAGGTTTTGGGTTCCGTGTATTACTGGAACTCACAAGATGTATATTTCTGTGATTAATATTTGTGAATCTCTTTTAGTTTGTTTTCAGTTTTTATTATGATTATTATTATTTTCTTGCTGGCATTGTCTCAATTTGCTCTCTTTTTACGCTGAAAATTGGGAAAACCATGCTTGTATTTTAATATGCTTTTTGTACAGTATTGAAGTGATAAAATATTCATATGTTTAGCATACAATCAGGATTCATTATCATATTCATATAGGATATTCAAATGTTACTAGTAGATTTCACGACTAATTTCACCCATCATAGAATTATTGTAGGTTTTTTTAGATAGATAGGATGAAGGATTTTTCTTTCTGTCACATTTCAATTGGCAGGGGATATATTTTCAGTTGCTATATTGATTTTTATCTCTATGGTATACATTAGCATAATCTGTTCATTTGAGCTTTCAAATCACCATTTGTGGTTTGGAGATCTAAATGTCCAAATATGCTATTCAGACTTTGTTCCTGATGAGTTTTGCAGAGAATCTTTATCTAAGATTCTTCTGCTGTGTGATCCATTAACAGTAGACGCTTTTTAGGGTGTGTACTGGATTATTTTAAACTAAAATATTTTGGGTTACTGGAACAGTAAACATTAGAAAAAGGACGAGAGGCTATGATTGTGTGTACAGTGTACATAAGCTGTGTGCCCATTTGTAAATTTTGTAACATTTTTCTTCTTTGAACCTGATATCTTGCCAAAAATAAATATAGAACATGACTTTGGACTTATTTTTTTTCCTTTAAATAAAAAAATGTATGGATAATAGGCATTATTGCCATTTCAGTGTCTGCAAGATCTAAGGAATCTTGAGATACCACATAATGACATTTTTTTTTTTTATTCATATTTTTTTTATTTATAAAGACAAACCATTTATTCATCAACTGTAAGCTTTAAAATGCTTGAATGTGGTACATACATGTACAGTCCTAGCTGTAGGGTGTTCTGAAATCTAGGGGAAAACCTAATATATATTTTTTTAAATTTATAAGGTGGATTAGGGTATAAAGAGTACCAAGATGATTATGAAAAAAAAATACAGAACCTTTATGGGTTAGAATTCAAACCTGTCTTTCCCCATATGATCAACAGGTGCAGAATCAGTTGTTTGAATTTACATGGATAGTGCCAGACTATGATATGTACATTTTATTCTAATGGGCTTCGGGCATTCAGTCTTCATTCACAACTACAATGAGTTTCTGTCTCCGGTTTATGTTACTAATTGAAAAGCTCATATAGTTTATTAAATCTATGTTATCTTCACTAAGGATTTCCCACTGACTCAGAGTGCCACCCCGAAGTTTCAAAGTACATGTGTGACTCCAGAAATGCCATTATAATTCCTGACATGTTTCCTATACAAATGTTGATAACAAACATATTTTTGTTACTATATTTATCAAGAAGACTAGTATTTGCCTTCTAAGTTCTCCTTAATTCTTCAATTGCAGGAGAAAATTTTAATTTTTTAATCTTTTGTATGATGAGGTTGTAATGCCAGCTCAGTCGAATTTTCAAAAATCTCTCCCAAAAAATCCATTGCTGTCATGGGCAATGGGAGCTGCAAGCTGTAATTCTGCTTCTTTGATTAATCCCTGGATGTTTTTTCCTTATTGTGACTTTGGAACATAAATAAATTTCATGTGTTTGTGTGCACACAAAAAACACACACTCACTCACACACACACACAACACACACACACACACACACACACACACCCCATACCAATACACATACACATACACATACACATACACATACACATACACATACACATACATACACATACACATACTCACAACACATACTCACATACACACAAACACACACACACAAAACACACACACACACACACACACACACACACACACACATGGACGGACGGACGGACGGACAGGTGGGGGGGTGGGTGGTTGGATGGATGAAGGGATGGATAGATGGATGGAGGGATGGATTAGTGTGGATGGATGGAGGGATGGATGAATGAACAAATGAAGAATGCATGAATGGATGGATGGAGAATGAATGAATGAATGAATGAATGAATGAATGAATGAATGAATGAAAGAATGGATGGATGTTTGTGTACAAAATGTTGGACGGATGGGTGGATGGATGGATGGATGGATGGATGGATGGATGGATGGATGGATGGATGATGGATGGATGGAGGATGGTTGGATGTATGGATGGATAGTTATGGAATGGATATGTAATATGTATTATGTAATTATATATATATGTGTGTGTGTGTGTGTGTGTTGTGTGTGTGTGTGTGTGTGTGTGTTGTGTGTGTGTGTGTGTGGTGTGGTGGTGTGTGTGTGTGTGTGGTTGTGGATGTGTAATATAATATATATATAATATAATATATATATATATATATATATATTATATATAAAAATATATATATATAATATATATATATGATATATATATATATTATATATAGTGTAAGTGTAAATTTGTGTATGTGTAAAGGTTTTGTATGTATATGTATATGTATATGTATATGTATATGTATATATATGTATATATAAACATATATATATATATATATAATATATATATATATATATATATATATATCTATATTATATCTATATCTATATCTAATCTATATCTATATCTATATCTATATCTTTTCTATCTATCTATCTATCTATATATAATATATATTATATATAATATATATATATAATATATATATTATATATATATATATTTTACCCTACATGTACATACATAAATGCATACATACTGTAGTCTCATTTTCAATAAATCTAGTTTTTGCATTGTGTTATGTATTTTATATATATATATATATTATATTATTATATATATATATATAATTATATATATTATATATATATATAAACTGTAAAGTGCTTTTGAATTTGGGAAGCATCAAGTCAATGAGTAACCTAGGTATAGAAAAATTTGGAAGTGAATGTTTATGTCTTTTACAGCAAATGAGGTAAGGGCAATCTTTCCAACACCATTTCCTCGTTATCGTCGTCATGATAACAGACGAGGAGAAAGAATTGCGAGTGCTTCAAACGTTCATGAGTTAAACCCGTGTTGGAGTAATGCTATCTTAAATAGGTGGAAATTAGCCAATCTAGGGAGATCAGCAAGGGGTTGAAGGGAAATCCTAATCTCAACATTGTTTGTGAAAGGTGAGGGCTATCCCGAGGCGACTCACGAAAGCTCCAGATATGCACGTAGCCTAGTTGGCAAGGGATGATGGTCCGCGTAGAGAGGTTTCTAGAATAGTGGTATCTGTAAAATAAAATCAAGTTTGTATCTGGAATAGGAGGGTATAATATTTTTGGGGAAGCTTAGGTGTGTCGAAAGGAGTGTTCACCTGACTGTAGCATTTGATTAAGGCTTTGTTGTTCTTAACCTGTATAAACCTAACGATGCCCTCAAACCGAAAAAGCATGCTTTAGTTTCATACAAGAATAATAATGAGTTCTTGTAAACACTTGTAACCAGCTCCAATTTCAATAAACGTTATGGCGAGGTACTTGAAGTTAAAAGGAGAAAATTTTATCCGTAGAGTTTGTAAGCTATTGCTTCGTGTTCTGAAAGATAGACTCGTTTTTGTTAAGGAGACAATCAGCATAACTATCGTTATAAGAAGAGGCCTTTGTTTCCTGAAAAAATCGTCGGGTAACCTTTTATCCATACTATATAGAAAACGAGGGGATTAACCTATGGAGAAATGGAAGGTACCATTAATGCATGACTGAACTGTTAAGAATAATTCATCCCATGTGTCTGACGTCTTATCAGCGAGTGATCTCATTAAATGAAAGAACGGGTGAATTTAACCCTTCAGTGATACCATTATCCTAGGGTCGTTAATGTAATATATAAAGCGGGTCACATTCACAATCTTGCAGTTTATCCATGACCTGGTTCTAAAATTCCAGTCAATTATCACAAGAAAAATGCATAGGGGCATAATATCTATGACAGGTGTCATGAAAAGCTTGAGCAACCACAATTGCTGTTTTGTTAGGGTCAGGGATTAACTCGCAAAAAGGAGTGAAAGTATCAATAAAATCTAAAACATAACGATTCCCGTTGCGATACGGTATGGAAACAGACAACGTAGCGCAAGTGATCTGAAAGAGAAAGTTGAGGTTATCGTACGTTAATGTGGGCGAGGCTCATTAGTGCTAATTTATAGTAGGGGCATTGTTTACCTGACTACACATGATAAATACCTTGGAGGATAAGAAGGGGAAAAAGAAGCGTGTTGCCCTAAATGAGCTATGCGCTTACCGCAGTGCGCTGCTTCTAATGTAAGAAAAAGGGGAAGGATTCGACCTTCAATTTTTTAAGAATAACTACAAGTTCACAGATGCATTGAGCTTCTCTGATTTATGCCTAGACTAGTCGAAAAGGCGGAGGTTTTTAATTTCTCCAAGCATTTGAATTAATTAAGGGCCCGTTATAGTTCGTTCCGACGCGCTCGCCGAATTAGTCTTCCGTTGGGGGGGGGGGGCCCAGAGGAAGGCGGCTAATGATGCTAAGACCAGAGCGCCGAGAGAAACGTGTCCAATGCAGTGACCGGTCGTTAGCACGTGCAGACGGGGTTTTCGTTCTGCGAGGAATGATCTGCGGTAGGCATGGCTGTGTAGCCATGAGAATTTGGTTTTGCGCGTTACAAAGGTGGGTGAGTCGTGAGGGGAGAGAGGGGGGTGCGTGACAGTCGGTCGGAGACGACGGTCTTTCCAGGGGAATGCACAATTGTGACGCCAAAACTTCTACTGAAATTCGATTGCATGCACCCCCCCTTAAATAAGGAGGTGAAGGACACGTATGGACTCTACTGATTTTCCCAGAATAAGTTCTCTAAAATAACGGATCGGTTTGTGTGAAGGACGTTTCTTTGCAGAAATCAGGGCGGCTGGCGACTGCAATGGACTGCTATTTACGAGGGCCATTTTCTGTGGAGTGCTGCTCCGAGCCCGGTGTTTGAGACAAAATTAGTGAGGTAAATGACAAGTTACAGTTTGAGAAGGCAAGAAGCGGAGCCTTCTTTGGTCGGGGACTTTAGATGATTAAATATAGCATTTATCTCTTTATTCCACTGCAATGGCATCATTTTTAAGGAGCCTTGTAGGTGGGGTTATGATGGATCCATAGTTTTGAATGAATGGTCTGCAAATGCCGGAGACACCAAAAAATTTTGTTTCTTAGGATGGGGAAGTCGACAATGGGGTTCGTTAGAAGCTGTAAGATAAAGTTGAAAATCTAACTTGATCTAAAACTGACATTTGTTTTACTGGATAGTTAAACCCCCGATGGGCAGCCGATAGAAGACCTACCGCAATTTCTCTCGTGTCCAGCAAGAGAGGGTGAGCAATTCAAATATCTTGATCGTTAATCAGCCTTTATAGGGAATCCTTCAGTGAAGTTTTCAAAATATTTTATCCCACAGGAAGGACTAGGGGTTGCAAAATATTAGTAGGGCTACTACTGTAAGGGGAAGAGTTTATGTAATAACAAAGCAAACGGGGAGAGAAACTGGCAAATCCCTGTTTATTGATAAGCAAGTCTAAGATATAATAGGTACACCAGTATTTACAGTTAATGGGGCAGGGGTCATATCAAACACCTATACCCGACATTCTCATCAGTTTATACTATACAGGGAGAGAAGCGTTGCACAAACTTTTTTACATGTATATTACAAGTAAAACCAAAGTGGGGGAATGAATTTCCATTAGGGCCTTAAGTGGTTCAGCATGCGTCATAGGCATGAGGGAGTCTTCAAGGGATATGTGCAACTATTAAAAATAATGATATTATTCGAGGATGACGTGAATTTCGTACGACAAAGAAAATCATGGTCTAGCAAGAGTTGCCAGGAGATAAATTTGATCACCCAAAAAAACTAATAAGCGATTTTATTTCGGAAAAAAATGCTGAGGACCCTTTTTACCGATGGCCGATTCGTGCTGCCTATTATCCCCCTAATGGGATGTGAGTAGGCTGCACATCTAACGATGATAAGAGGTTTATCGTTTTAAAATAGAGGATAGGTGGCGGAAATCCATATTTAAAGGGTGCAAAATAGCCGATAGAATTGGTTTTATTTTTA
>NW_023642691.1:0-9678 GCF_015228065.2 Penaeus monodon | reverse complement strand
TTTTCGGGGTTTTTTGGATAAATGTTGAGTGAGGTCTATAGTCCCTTTTTGCTAAAGTTTTACGAGGGGGGAAGTTTGTTGGCATTTGTCAGAGTGCCGACCGGTGTGAGGCTAGCGTCAGATGTGTTACCGGTTTCCAAAAATATCGACCAATAAACTCTTAATTTAAATAACCATATATGATCACATTTTCTTCCAACCTGAACTTTTTATCAATACAAAATTACTCTGAAGAATTTAAATTTGCTTTGAAAATGTTTAAAGAGAATAAACGAAAAATCCATCTGATTCCAGTTTTGCATATACTTCCTTCTTCCTATAATTTCATGCAAACTCAGAATCGTAATGACAAGTACAAATTGGATAGAATTAAACACATAAAACCCTGCTGGAAAAATAATAATTCAAAATAAAACCATAAGAGATCTGAAAAAAAAAAAAAAAGTTTTTATTAAAATCACCAAATTTATCCCAACGATAACAGTATAAAAGCAAAAAAATAATACAAGGCAAAATACACAATAATGAAGAAAACCAAATCTACACAACCCCTAAGGAAGAAAAAAAAAGACCATACAAATACGAAAAATACATAAATAAAATAAGAAAAAAAACCCCTGTCCCTTGCTAGCCTAAGCGTAGCAGGCCCCAAGCCCCCATTTAAAGCCCAAGAACATCCACAGCATCAGTGGCATTCCAACATCAGGGTTTTTTTCCCCGTCCCCCACGCAATCCCTCGTTCGTCGTGGAATCCCCCAGGGGGTGAATCCCCAAAGCAGGACCCCTAAAGCAGGACCCCCAAAACAGGACCCCCAAAGCAGGACCCCCAAAGCACACCTTGAATAACTTTCCCTCGACACCTGGCCAAGGTAATTAACGCACTCGCTCTCTATACCCCTCTTCAGCCAAGGGTTTTTCCCCCCTCTGGTTCCTGGCGACGGCATGGCACACAGGCCCCACGCCCTGCGCTGACACGAACCCCGGGGGAGCAAAAAGGCCGCAGATTAAGAAACAAAAAAGCCAGGACGGAAAGGCCAGCCTCCCTCCCGCGACCCCCACCTCTACTCACCCATTTCCTATGTTATCCGTGATTTTTCAAAGGTCCCCCCAGATAGTACACGACAATATAACCAACAGAAAACCCGGGGGGCCCAAAGGTAGCTCCAACTCCAGATGGGCTAAACTCTTTAAATTTTGGCGAAAAAGCGGCAGAAATTCCCCGCCATTTTGCTGCAGGAGAGCGTTTTTTCCCGCACCAACAGGAGGCCGTGTTTTGGGGTCCTCGTGCCTGGGGGAGGGGGGGGGGCACGCGGGGGGGAGGGCGGGGGGGAGGAGGGGGGAGGGGGGGAGGGGGGGAGGGGGGGAGGAGGAGGGAGGGGGGGGAGGGGGGAGGAGGAGGAGGGGGGAGGGGGAAGGGGGGGGGGGGAGGGAGGGGGGGACGGGGAGGAGGGGAGGGAGGGGGGGAGGAGGGGGGAGGAGGAGGAGGGGGGGAGGGAGGAGGAGGGGGGAAGAGGGGGAAAGGAGGAACGGGGGAGGGAGGGGTGGGGGGGGGGGGGGAGGAGGAGGGGGGGGGAGGGGAAATAGGGAGGAGGGTGGGGGGGGAAGGGGAAGGGGAAGGAAGGAGGAAAAAATTAGGAAGGGGGGGAGGGGGAATTTGGGGAAAAGGGGGGGAAAAGGGGAAAGGGGGGGGGAGGGGGGGAGGAGGGGGGGGAAAGGGAGGGACAAGGGGGGGGGGAAGGGGGAAGGGGGGGGACGAAGACGGGGGGGGGACACGGGGAAGGAGGGAAAAAAGGAGGGGAGGAAAAGGGGAAGGTTGGGGGGGAGGACGAGGAAGGAAGGGGGGATTTTTGGAGGAAAGATGGAGGGGGTGGGGGGGGGGGGAGGAGGTAGGGGGGGGGGGGGGGGGAAGGAGAGGAATAGGGGGAAAAATTTAAAAAAGGAGGAGGGGGGGAAGAGGGGAAAAGGAGGGGGAAAGGAAAAAAAAAGGAGGGGGAATTTTGGGGGGCCCTTCTTTTTACAAAAAAAAGAAAAAAAGGGGGGAAAATGAAAGGGTTTAAAAAAGAAGAAAAAAAGGGGGGGGAAAAAAGGGGGAAAAAAAAAGGGAAAGGAAATTTTTTAATAAAAATATTTCAAAAAAATTGGGGGCAAAAATGGGCATTAAAAAAAAACACGAAAAAAAAAAATTTTAACCAAAATTTTTTTTAAAAAAAAATTAAGGAAAATTTAAAAAAAAGAATTTACAAAAGCGGGGCAATAACAAAAGGGGGGGTTTTTAAAAGGGGGAAAAATAAATTTTACCCAAAAATTGGGGGGGGTTTTTTCCAAAAAACCCCCGTTCGGGGACAAAAAAAAAAGAGAGCTTGGGGGAACAGCCTTTTAAATTTTTTTTAAAAAACCCGGAAAGGGGGATTTTCCAGGTGTCGACAGTGAGGGGGGGGGAAAGGGAAAAGGGGTTTTATCCGGTCGAGAAGGGTTTGAATTTTGGGGGGCCTCTAAAAAATTTTTAAAAGGGAATAAAACCAATTTTAGTAAAAATTTTAAGGGTTTGGCCAGGGAGAAAAGGGGTTATCTTTTTTCTTTTTTTTTTAATTTTTTTTCCAGAGATTAAAGAAAAACCATTTTTTAAGGGAATTTTTACTTTTTTACATGCGGTTTTGGGGAAAACTGGGGTTTAAAATTAAAGGGGAGAAATTCTTAAACTGTAGTTTAAATTTTAAAATTGAAATCCACCCCAACCAAAACCACACACCCACACCCCCACACACAAAACACACCAACAAACACACACACCAAAACCCCCCCAACACACCCCCACAAAAACCAACACCCCCACACACCCCCACCCCCCTTTATTTATTTTTATTTTTTAAAATCATAATATTTTATATAAATTTTATATAAATAAATAATATATTTTTTTCCAAAAACATTTTTTAATAGGGGGTATGTCTCCCCCCCCTCTCCCCATTTTTTTTATTTTTAATATATTTTAATAATTTTTATAAAATATATTAAAAATATTTAAAATTTTTAATAAAAATATTTTTATATATACACACCCCCAACAAAAGGGCCCCCCCCACCCCAAAACCACAAACACACAAACTTTTACAAAAAAAACCCCACCCCACACCCCCACACAAAACCCCCCCACCCCCACCCCCCCCCAAACCAACAAAACACAAAAAACACACCCCAACCCCACAAAACACCCAAAAACCCCAACACACAAAAACCCCAAAAATTTTTATATTATATTTTTATATATATTTTTATATATATTTAATATATATATATATATTTTTCCAACTTGTGTATTTTGGGGGTTGGGCCCTCCCCCCCCTCTCTAAAATTATAAAATATTTTTAAATATATATATAATAATATATATATTTTTAAAATTTTTATATTTTTTAAAATATATATAAAATTATATATATATATATATATAAAATAAATATGCACACACACACTGTTTGTTGTGTATGAGAATTCCTCGTAAAAAACCAAAGCAGTGTTTAAACCCAAGGTTAAAAGGCCTGCTGGGGTTGCCCAATCACCCCGGGGGGAATTGTTTGAGGGGAAAAAGGGGTTCCAAAGAGTAAAAGGGGAGGGGAATCGGTTGGGGAAATGCCCCTTTTTTCCCCTTTTTTTTAAATTTTCCAAAAAGAAGGGGGGGCGTTTAACTATTCCTTTTGGCCCATTTTTATTTGGAATTTTTGCTCCTCATGGCAGCGGGGGTGTGGGGCATTTCGGATACTGGGAGGGGGGACTGGGGGGGGGAACAAAATTTGTAATTTCGGGGTTTTAAAAAAGACAGGGCTTTTTGAAATTTTTTAACCTTTCAGCCAGGGGAAATTTTTTTGGGGTTTCAAAAATTTGGTCGGAGGGCCCAAGGGATTTTATGGGGGCCCCCTCAAAAAAAAAGGAAACAAAAAAACCTATTTCGATCATATTTGACCCAAACCGGGGCCCCCCAAAATTTTAAAAAACCCGGCCCGGGCCAGTTTATCCTAAGGCTTCCCTTTAATTTTTTTTTTTCCCTAAAGGGGAAGTTTTTAAGGGGGAAAAGGTGAAATTAAAAAACAAGTTCGGGAAAGCCAGGGGAAATTTTCCAAAGGTTTCCTTGAATGTCCCAAAAGGGGGCTCTTTACGGGCTTTTTCCGGGGCCCCTTTACATCAGTAAAAAATTTTCTTCGGTGGGGGTTCTTGACCACCCTTATTTTTTTTTAAATTAGGGGGGAAATTTTTTGGGGGGCTCCCGGTTTTTATTTGGCCCCCCCCCCCTCCCCCCAACCCCCCCCCCCCGGGGGGTTTCCAGGTTTTAACAAGACATTTTCGGGGAAAGTTTCCCCGGGGCCCTTTAAAAAAAACCCCGTATTTTTTAACTTTTTATTTTTTTGGGCCTTTTTTTGCTTTTTTTATAATCGGGAACCTTTGTTTTGGTTTTGCCGGTTTGTGTGGGGCAGTTGGTATTTTTTCATTTTTTCTTTTGATTAAAAAAAAAAAGGTTTTTTACGCCCGCGGGAGGGGAAATTTTTCCTGGGGAGTAAGCTGTTTCCAAGACGGGAGTATGAATGAATGAAAGGGGCAGGTGGGGAAAAAAGGGGCCGGGTGGGGGTTAAAAGAAAAAATTTTCCCGCGGGCGGCCCGGTTCGTTTTAAAGGGTTTTAAAAATGGCTAAGGGAAGGGGAAATTTTAAAAAGTTTGGGGCGGGGGGGGGGGGCCTTTTTGGGAAAAAAAACGTTTCAGGGTTTTGGGAAAAACCATGAAAGTTTTTTTTTTAAAAAAACTTTTGGCGTTAAATTTAACGGGGGTGAATAAAATTTTCTAGGGTTGGGGTTTTAAAACTTTTATTTAAATCGGGCTGGGTTGGGGGAGAAAGGCCCAAACCTTGAAAGTGTGGGTTTTTTTTCTGAAAAAAATGGAAGTTATGGAAAAAAAATTATGAAAGGGGTTCTGGGGGTTTGGGGGGGTTTTGCGTGGGGAAATAGAAAATTGTTTTAAACTAGATTTTGGTTTTTCTCCCTTTTTATATTGGATTTCTTTAAGGGTTTTAAAAAGGGGGGATGCCACTTTTTTTTAAAAAAGGGGCATTTTCTTGAAAAAGGTAAAATCTTTTTTAGGGGCATTTTTAAGTTTATTTGGGGGAAACCCGCAACACAACCACCCCCCACCCCCAACACACACAACCCCCACACCCCCCAACCCCCCAAAAACCCCCAACCACAAAACACAACACAAACACACCCAAACCACACCCCCAAAACACCCCCACCCCCAACCCCCACCAAGAAAAATACTTAAAACGGCGGGGGAAACTTAGATTTGAAAACCCTTTTTCTCAAAGGGGAAAAAGGAAAAAAAAAAAAAACTATAAAAAGGAGGATCCTTTTTTTTCCAAAAAAAGGAAAAAAAAAAAGCTGCGAGTTTTTAAAGTTTTTCTTTCTGGGGACTTTTTCAAAACCCTTACGGGGGGGGTTGAAAAAAACTTTTTTAAAAGCAAAAAAATTTTTACTCTGCACCCCTTACGCCCCCAAAAGACCCCCAAAAAAAAAACTTTTTTTTGGGTTGGGCAAAAAAGTGAAGAAATTGAGAGGGGGAACCTTTTAAACCCATACTTTACTTTACTTAACTTTTACTTTACTACATTTTTATTATAATTATATATTTTTAATTTATAAATAAAAATTTTATATATATTTTGTGTGTGGTGGGGTGGGGTTTTGTTTTTGTGTGGGGGTTGTGTTTGGGTGGTGTGTGTTGGTTGTGGGGTTTTTGTGTGTGTTTGGTGTGTGTGGTGTGGGTGTGTGGGCGTGCGGGGCCGGGGGGTTGGGGGTTTTCCCATTTATGTTTTATTATTTTATATTTTTATATATTAAAATAAAATATATTTTATATATATAAATATTTAAATATTTTAAAATATATAATGGGGACTTAGGATGAACAAAAAAAAAGACAAAGATTTGTTTTTTTTACGGGGGTTTTCATTTTTTGAAAGATACAGGGTACAAAGGGCGAAAAAGGCTAGGGGGAAAGGGTGGACCCAAGAAATTTAAAACTTTTGGGGAAAAAACTCGAAAAACCCCAATCTAGCTTTTAGGGGGGGAAAATTAAAGCGCGTATCGGGTCGGGCCCTGGAGCGCTTTGGGGCAGCCCCAACAGGGGCCCCATTATTTTTTAAAAAGGGAAAAAGTTTTTAAAAAACCCAATGCTTTCCTCCCATTTAGGGGGATTTATGGATCGGGAAACCCCAGGGGGGGAACTCCCAAAAATTATTTTGGGGAGAAAAAAAAAATTTAAAAATTTGAAACAATGGGGAGGGGGAGGGGGTTTGTTTTGTTTTGGGGGAATTTTACCCCAAGGGAAGATGGGGGTTTTGGGGGGGGGCCGGTTGGGGGATAGGGAAAACAAAAAAAAAAAACGGGGGAAAAGATTTTTTCCCTTGGGGGGACCCCAAAAAAAAAAAAAAAAAGGAAAAGGGGGCAGGTTCATTAAACCCCGGAAAAGGGCCCGGGGAAAAACAAATGGGAAAAAAAAAAAGAAACCCGGGGGGGGGGCCCGGGGGTTATAGTTTAAACATAAAAGGGGGCAAAGGGGAACCAAAACCAGGGGGAAAAGGGAGGGCTTGGGGGAAAAAAACAAAAATTGGGGGGGCCCGGGGATTTTGGAAACAAAAAAAAACAAAAGGACGGGCCCCAAAGGTTGGAAAAGTTTGGGGAAAGGGGGGGTTTTCCCTTTTCCCTGAAAGGGGGGACTGACTTTCGGGGCCGGGTTTGGAGGGTTTTGTTTGGATGATGGGGGGAATTTTATTTTTTTGGCCATTGTCTTTATCATTTTACTATTAATTTTTTTTGTTTATGTTTTACTTTTGGTTATTTTGTTTTTTCATTATGGGTTTGGGCTTTTTACATTACCCTTATTTTTTAATTTTCATTATTATTTACTATTAAATCTTTTATACTTTAAATTATTAATTATAAAATTTTTTAAATTAGGGGGTTGGGGCCATTAGGGGTTTTTTCCATTATTATTTTTTAATTTTTTTTAATTTTTCTTAAATCATTATTATTTTTAAACTTCATAAAATTAATTATTATCAATTTTAAATTAATTTACCTTTTAAGACTTTAAATTTTAAAACCCATAAAATTTCCCCAAAATTGTTTTTTTTCATTGTTAAAATTTAAATATTTTTATTATTTTATTATCATTTTATTTTATTTTTAATTACTTTTTATTATTATTATTTCATCTTTCATAATAAAATTTTTTAATTAAACATTTTTATTATTATTTTTTTTAAATTATTTTTTAAAAACCCGGGGTCACAAATTTTTATTATTATTACTTTATTTCCCAAAATTATCATCATCTTTTTCCATGGGATCACCCCATCATCACCCCTTTCACCCAAATTCGCCATCATCATTATAAATTTCACTGTTCCATTACATTTAATTTTCATTTTTCTTTTTTTTTCATTTTTCATCATCTTTTCATAAATAATTTTAAACACCCACCCTCACCCCACCCTTTTTTCAAAAAAATTTTTTTTTCATCATAAATCTTTCCATCATCACCCCATTTTTTTTAAAATTATTATTTTTAAAAACCTATTTTATTATAAAATTGTTTTTTAATTATTTTTGGGTTTCTCATTATTTTTTAAATAAATTTTATTTTATTTTAATTGGGGTTTGTATTTAAAAAAAAAAAATTTATAAATATTTTATATAAAAATATTTTATAAAATAAAAGGGTTATATAAAATTATTATTTTTATTAGGGAAACATTTTATATTTTATATATTTTTAATATATATTTTATATAATATAATATATATCTAAAATATATATATTTTTTAATGTGGTGTGTTTTTTTGGTTTTGGGTTTGTGTGTTTTTGGGGTGTGTTTTTGTGGGTGTGTGTTTTTGGGGGTTGTTTTGGGGTTTGGGTGTGTTTGAAATGTTGTTTTTTATCTAAAATTCTAAAAAATATACAAATATACAATTTTTACTTTACTTTCCCTTACAGGTGGGATAAAATTGGGGATGGGAAAAGGATAGATGGGTTTGGGGATGTATGTCCCGAAATATGTGCACTTTTTTTAAGGGCTTTGCGTTTTTTTGTTTTTGGGGTTTGAAAAAAACTAAGTTTACTTCAAAGGTTTTTTAGGGAAGTTAAAAAGGGGAAAGGGTTTTTAACTCCACGACCATTTCCCGACCCCGGGGGGTGGGGGCGCGCGGAGGAAAACCCCGGCCAGGGGGGGTGAGGGCCAAGGCGGGAAAAAGGGGGTTTTTTAAAAAACCCCAAAAGTTTCTCCCCCCCCGGGGTCAGTAAAAAGGGCCCGGGGTTTAAAACCCCCTAGGGGAAAATTTCCCCCGAAAAAAAAATTTTTTCGTTTTTCCCTTTTTTTTAAGGCCAGGGAAAAAAAAATCCCCCTTTTTTCCATTTTTTTTTTTTGGGCCTTCTGCAAAATTTGGGGGGGGGGGGCCCCTATTTTAAAAATTAGTTTAAAAGGGCGGGGAAAAAACTCAAATTTTGTTGGGGTTTCCTTTTTCCTGGGTTTTTTCCCCCCTTTTTTTGGTGGGGGATTTTGAAAATCTTTGGGGGAAAAGGAAGAGAGTGGGCAAAAAAAGGGGTTTTTTAAAAATTTTCCTTTAAAACCCAAAGGGTTCATTAAAAATTTCCGGAACCCCCCCCGCGTTTTTTATACCCGGGTCTTAGGGGAATCCGCATCCAAGGTCAGGGGGACGCTAAAACATAAAAACAGCGGCTTTAGGGATTTTCATTGCAGTTTTTTTTTTAACCCTTTTGGATTTTACTTTTGAGAATGAAAGGGTGCCCCAGTTTTATAAGTTCATTTCATATGGTAACTATAAACACACCATACACACAGTATTTAACACGAGTGTTTTTTAAAAATTCATTATCTCTTTTTAACTCGTTTTTTTTGTTGGTAATTCATTAGCGTGGCAGACCAAACCACCTCCGAGTGCTCAGGGACGGGGTCGCATTTTAAAACATGTGTCAAGTGGGCCCGACTAAAATTAATATAAATTTTTAGTATTGGGACACACACACAAAAACCACACAACCACACACACACACACACACACACAACCACACCAAAACAAAAACACACAACCACCCAAAACACACAACGCCACGCACACACCCCACACCACACACACACACACACACACACAACACACACACGCGCAAAACGCACCCACCCCACACCACCACCACACACCACACACCCCACACAAAACACCCACCCCCAACACCCACACACACACACACACCAACCCCCACAACGCACAACCCCCGCACACCAACAAACGCACACACCACCCCAACCACACACAAACACACACCCCACACCCCCACCACACAAAAACCACACAACCACACCCCACCCCCACACCCCAAAAACAACACACACACACAAAAACACCACCACACCCCCACCCCAAAATTATATATATATAATATATATATTATATATATTATATATATTATATAAAATATATTATATATACATATATACCCCCCACACCCCCCCCATAAAATCTATTTCCTCTTTCCGCCTCGCCGGCCCTGAGTGCCTTCCGTGTCTGCTGCCAAGGGGCGACAGCACCGAATGAGCGTCGCGGTTGGATTAACCCC
>NW_023642690.1:0-5000 GCF_015228065.2 Penaeus monodon | reverse complement strand
TATTTATTTTTTTTTAATTACTACTTCTATTATAATTTATTATAATTAATACCACCATTATATCAGTATGATAGCGAAATGCTATCTAACACTACCCCTATTATTTCTATACCCAAATAATCAATTATAAGGTAATAATAATGAGGACAGTTCAATAATAACCCCCCCCCCCCGGCTAGGAAAACGATAAAATGATAATAATAATAAGAATAATAATTAATAATTATAATTAATAACAACAACAACTCCATTATCATACGAGTATTTCAAATAGATAAATGCTAAGACGACAGTGGACGTACAGGGAACAATGAAGAAAGAAATGGATAAACAGCTACGTCTTTACTACTACATGTAATAAGGAAATCAAAAATAGAGCAACAGAAAAACATAAGATGGGTGCTAAAAATATTTTGGTGGATTTTTTTTTTTTTTTTTTTTTTTTTTTTTTTAATGAAATTCTCTTTGTCCTCACTTTTATCATCATTATTGTCATGATTAATAGAATTCTGGTAATTATTATCAGAATTACCTTAATAATTGCCAGAATCATCAATGAATGGAAAAAAACGTCATTTTGGGTCTACTCTCAAAAGGCTATATTCGCTAGATTTTGCCGCTTTTTCGACTTTTGGGATTTTTTGTTTTACCTTTTTTAATTAATATATGGACACAATTCCTGTTATTATCATCATTATTATCATGATTATCATCCATTATTCTCGTTATCATCATCATTATATCATCATTAATCCATCATATCATCATCATTATCATCATTATTGCAATTATTATCATCATTATTGCAATATTATCATCTATGATTGCAATTATTGCAGTTATAAGATATATTTTTTACATTATACTAATAAAAACTACACTAATAATAGTAATAACAATAATAATAACAATGATAACGTTTTATAATAATTATTTAATCATTATTTAATTAATATCGTTATTACTGTTAATTATAATGTATTATAATTATTTTCACAATATACTACCAAGTAAAAATAATAATAATGATAATAATAACAAGAACAATTTATTAACAGTATTATAAGAATTAGATTATTATAATATACTATATTATTATTATGATTAGTATTACATTATAATATATTTTTCGCAATAATACTAATAAATTAAAAGTAATAATAATAATAATAATAATAATAATAATATATTAATAATAATAAAATAATCAATAATAATAATAATGACAATAATGATAATAATAATGATATAGTAATAATATAATAATCATCAATGTTATCCAAATTTCTCTTTATTCTCACTTTATCATCATTATTGTCATGATGAATAGAATTCTGGTAATATTATATAATACCTTAATCATTGCCAGAAATCATAAATTGAATGGAAAAAACGTCATTTTGGAGACTACTCTGAACAAGCTATATTTCGCTTGATTTTTGCGCTTTGTCGACTTTTGGGATTTTTTTCCTTTACCTTTTATTATATATATGGACATATTCCTTTATTATCATAATTATTGTCAGGAGTATCACCATTATTAGCGTTATCATCATCACCATCATCATTATCATCATTATCATATCTTTCATCATCAGTTATGGCAATTAGTATCATCATTATTGCAATTATTATCATATTATTGCAATTATTGCATTCCTATATGTATTTTTACATCTCATACTAATACCAACTACAATAATGATAGTATAACAATAATAATAACTATAAGAACGTTTTTATAATATTAGTTACATCATTATTTTAATTAATGATCGTGAGAACTGTAAGGATTAATATATAATAATGTATGTTACAATTCTACTACCAGCTAATTAATAAGATGAGAATAATAACAAAAATAATTATAAACATAGTACTGATATTATAGAATAAATAAGAAAGAAACTCATATATATAATGAATATGATAGTAATAGATGATAATATATATAGAGATAGATATATATGATGTAGATATAGACAGTATAGATAAATATAATATATATATAGATATATGATATTAGATAGATATCTATATGATATATATAGTATATCGATATATATAGATATAATAGAGTATTATATATAGAGAGATGATAGATATATTAGTAGATATCTATAGAGAGAGATATTAGATACGATGTAGATGTATTATAGATATAAGGGATAGCAAAATAGATGGACAGTATATAGATAATATATAGTAGTAATATATAGAGATAAAAGAGAGAGACAGATAAAGTAGAGAAGATATATATAACGAGAATGATGGGATATATACAGTACATATAATTATAGTAGTATAGTATATAGACTGTATATTATATATATATATGTATAATTTATATAGTATATAATATACTATAGATATAGCATATATATAGGATAGATAGAGATATATATAGAATGATTAATATATATAAGGCATAGATACCATATATAGGAGATGACCGAGATGAAAGAAATATATATACATATACTTTTTAAAATATTTATATCATTATTTATTATATTATACTGTATCATACTGTTTAATAATTATTCTACAATATATACAGTAAAAATAAGATAATGATAATAAAACAAATAATATTATACAATATATACATAGTATATTAAGTATTTTATTATATTTATATACAGTTATATAATGTGCATACCTAATAAAGTATAATAATATAACAAATAATATATAATCTAATAATATATATACATAATATATAATATATAATAATAATAATAATAATAATAATAATAATAATAAAAATAATGATAGTAATGATATTAATCAGGATAATAGTAATAATATAATAATCATCAATGTTATCAAATTTATTTATTTCCTTTATCTGATTATTATCAGATTAATAGAATTCTGGTAATATATCAGAATACTAATAATTGCCAGAATCATCAAATTAATGGAAAAAACGTCATTTTGGAGTTACTCTCAAAAGGCTATATTCGCTAGATTTGCTGCTTCTTCGACTTTTGGATTATTTTTTTTACCTTTTTATTATATATGGACACAATTCCGTTATTATCATCATTATTATCATGATATCATCATTATTATCGTATCATCATCTATATCATTATCATATCATTATTCATTATTGCAATATATCATCATTATTGCAATTATATCATTATTATTGCAATTATTGCAGTTATAATATATATTTTACATCTATACTAATAACAACTACAATAATAATAGTAATAACAATAATAATAACAATAATAACGTTTTTATAATAATATTTATATCATATTTTAATTAATATCGTTATTACTGTAATTATTATGTTATTATAATTATTTTACAATTATACTACAGTAAAAATAATAATAATGATAATAATAACAATAACAATATTATTAACATATTATAAGAATTAGTATTATTATAATTATACTTATTATTATTATTATTGTTATTATTACAGTTATAATATATTTTTTCGCAATAATACTAATAATTAAAGTAATAATAATAATAATAATAATAATAATAATAATAATAATAATAATAATAATAACAATAATAATAATAATAATAATGACAATAATGATAATAATAATGATAATAGTAATAATATTAATAATCATCAAATGTTATCCAAATTCTCTTTATTCTCACTTTTATCATCATTATTGTCATGATTAATAGAATTCTGGTAATTATTATCATAATTACCTTAATCATTGCCAGAATCATCAAATGAATGGAAAAAACGTCATTTGGACTACTCTGAAAAAGCTATATTTCGCTAGATTTTGCCGCTTTTTCGACTTTGGATTTTTTTCCTTTACCTTTTTTATTATATATGGACATAATTCTTATTATCATCATTATGTCATGATTATCATCATTATTATCGTATCATCATCACCATCATCATATCATCATTATCATCATCTTATCATCATTATTGCAATTATTATCATCATTATTGCAATTATTATCATTATTATTGCAATTATTGCAGTTATAATATGTATTTTTACATCTATACTAATAACAACTACAATAATGATAGTAATAACAATAATAATAACAATAATAACGTTTTTATAATTATTATTTACATCATTATTTTAATTAATATCGTTATAACTGTAATTATTAATGTAATAATAATTATTTTTACAATTATACTACCAGTTAAATTAGTAATAATGATAATAATAACAAAAATATATACAAACTATATTACTTATATATATATAATAAATAAAATATATATATTATATATATATATATTATATATATTTACATATATATATATAATAATAATTAATATAATATATATATATAATATATATATATTATAATATAGATATCATATATATATATATATATAATATATATAATATATATATATATTATATATAATATAATATACAAATATTTATATAATATATATATTATAATTATATATATATATATATATATATATATTATATATATATATATATATAATATTTAATAAATATATATATAATATATATATTATTAATATATATCACATAAATATATAATATATATATATATAATAATAATATAATATATATAATATATAACATATATTATATAATATATAATATAATATATATATTATTATTAATGTATTAAATTAAATTATATAATTATAATTACTATATATATAATATATATATTCATAATATAATATATTAATATATATATATTATATATATATAATATAAATATAATTATATATACTATTATATATATAATATATAATATATATAATATAAATATTAAATAATTATATATATATATATAAATATATATATATATGTATATATTATAATATATATATATATATTATAATATCATATATATATTAATATATATATTATATATATATATATATATATTATAATATATATATATATTATTATATTATACATATATAATATATAATAATATATAAATAATATATTATATCTTATATATATATATATATATAT
>NW_023642689.1:0-7500 GCF_015228065.2 Penaeus monodon | reverse complement strand
TCCTAGGAGCTGAGAGCGAGGTTCAGTGGGTCACTCTTTTCTTTTTGGTTGAGAACAAGTAAAACACAAGGTATAAAAACGGTAATGCGCGATAAGCAAAACAAAAACATTATGCAAAAAGGTTGAACAGTGAGCGTGAATAGTGATGATGAGGTATGGTGATGGAGGGTGGGGCTGTGTGTGTTTTTTCTGTTTAGGGGTGAGAGACATCCTCTGCTCTGCGAACACAGTGTAAACACGGTGCTCACCGGGCAGAGGCCTCTCCCTACCCCTTAGATTGTCAGCATACAAGTGTATAGAGACAATCAGGGTGATGTGATGGCAACATAGTGTAATGCTAGATGGTGAAGTCATATGTGGATATAAAAATACAGAAACATATAATTTTTTTTTTTTTTTTTTTTTTTTTTTTTTTTTTTTCGCCTGCTAGGGATTATTATAGTAGGTATAGACCCGCTATGATAGCCTATTGCAGGTGAGACCCTCGCCTGCCTCCCTCCCAGCTCCTAGGAGCTGAGAGTGAGGTTCAGTGGGTCACTCTTTTCTTTATTTGATTAGAACTGAACCGAAAAATAGAAACGAGAGTACATATAATGTATACACATCTATATAGGCATGCATACATATACACACGATACATGTGCCTGCGCAAACACACATACACACGTGCATGCATACATGCACACATATCCTCACGCGCGCTGCATATACATACATATGTACATAGAGAATGCACACATGCATATACATACACACGCGAGAGTGCGAGAACATAATCAGCAGTAACAGTAATAATAATGATAATAATAATAATGTAACAAGTAAAAGGTACAACAGGTTGAAGGGATTAGCGCACAACTCGTTAAGGGATGATGTATGAAGGTGTGAATGTGATGTGGTGATATGATAAGTGATGATGTGCAGTAATGGTATCGTGAATATTTGTCATGATGGTCACCTTTCCGCATGACCGGCTGAGGTGGCTATGGTTTGGCATTATGGTGAGTTTTTCGGATGAGCGGTTTGGCTTGCTTGCTTGCTTGGCATTATAGCAAATCTTTGCGCATGGAAGTCATCCTCCGACCCGAGCACATGCGCTACTGCGCGGTTGTGTGCGGGTCGAAGGCTTCTTCCATGTCCGATGCGCTGAATAATCCTTCAATATTATAAAATAATAAAAAAAAAAACGAGTTGCAAAAACAGGGTAGGAACATATATATATTTGAGCTTTATGAAGGGTCAAGAACCATCCTTCGACTCGCCCACATACATGTATGTGTGCGGATCGGAGGCTTTTCTCCTTCCCGAGCATTAGCTCGCATAGATGGGGTCTGGGGGGTCTCCGGTAATCAGTGGGAGTGTCCTAGGCCACCACGGGTGATTTGTTTGTGTGTGCGTGTGCTTGTGTATGATGTCGTCGTAGTTTGTGTTGTCTATGTGTTGTATGCGGTCCCATGTTCGTTTGGCTAGTGTGTGTATGCGTATGTTCAGTGGCTCTATGTTGTATGTTTGGTGTAGTGATTGTGCGGTGATTCTGTATCGTATTCTGTCCTGTATAGTGGTGTTGTTTATCCAGTATAGTGCTTTGTTCTGTATAGATTGCATCTTGAGTTTCTGTGTGTTTGAGATTGCAATCAGTGGAATGGGTGTGTACTCGAGTATGGGTCTTACGGTGGTTTTGTAGAGTTTAAGTTTGGTGGCTGTTGTGCAGTATGAGAAGCGTCTGATCTTTTTGAGAGCTGTGCTTGCTTGTTTAGTGCGGTGTTGTGCGTGTGTGTGAATCCCGTTTCTGCTGAAGTGTAGGCCTAACATGTTTCCCGAGGTTGCGTATGGCATGTCTGTGTTGTTTATCGTGAGTGGGGGTGGGTTGCGTCTCGCCACTGGTATGATTGTGAATTTGTTTGTGTTGGTTTGTATTTTCCATTTGTTTTCGTACGTGTTGATTGTGTTTATGGCTGTTTGTGTGGCTGCTTTCATGATGTTTTTGGATTTGGTGGGGTGTGATATGATTTGTGTGATGTCGTCTGCGTATGCTGTGTAGTTGCTGTATGGTGCTGGTGGTGGCAGGCTGGCAGTGTAGAGGGTGAAGAGTGTGGGTGAAAGAACGCTGCCCTGTGGAACTCCACTTCTGAGGTGGATGGGAGGGCCTTGGTGTGCACCGAGGCGGATGGAGGCTGTTCTGTTGTCCAGGAAGTTGCATAAGAGGCGTGTGAAGTGTGGAGGTAATTGTAATTGTGTTATTTTGTATTTGAGACCGTCATGCCAGACCTTATCAAAGGCCTTGGTGACGTCTCGTAGTATAATGTTGGTTTGGTGCTTGTTTGCGAGACTGAGAGCGATCTCCTCGTAAGCGAGGGCGATTGCGCTCCCAGTCCCTCTGTGTGGGCGAAAGCCGTGTTGCCTAGGGTTGTGTATGTCGTTGTATTCAAGGTGTGTTTTAAGTCTGTGTGTGATAATCCTCTCAAGCAACTTCCCGGGAACTTCCAGCAGTGAAATCGGTCGGAAACTGGACACTTCGTGGGGTGGCTTCCCTTGTTTTGGGATCAAAACAAGGGAGGCATGTTTAAACCTACTGGGGAAGTGTCCAGTTGCCAGGGCAGCGTTGAAGATGGATCTGAGGCGGGTGATCATGATGGGTGGGAGGTGTTGAATGATGAGTTTGTTAATGTTGCTGTGTCCTGGTGTTGTGTTTTTAGAGTGTGTGTGTGCGCGTTTCATGTCTTCTGGTGTGATGGGTTGTGAGAGAGGGTTGTCAGGTGAGAGAGTGTTGAGTGATATTGTTTGTGATGGAGAGTCAGGTGTTGCAGGTGTTGTAGTGATTGTGTTACCTCGGCTTCTGTGTGTGGGTCAAATGTTGTGTTTTCAGCAGGGGAGATTTGGAAGTTCTGTTGCCAGAACTCTCTGTGAACAGCTTCCATCCCCTCTGCTGTGTCAATCTTTTGTCTGTTGGTGTTGTAAATCCATGTGATAGTCTGTCTGTTCGATCCTATGAGTCTCCTGTGTTTCATCCAGAAGACTTTAGGATCTTTTATGTTGTTGCATAGTTCTCTTGTGAGTGTTTCCCAGTGTTGGTTGCTCATGTTTTTTGTTTCGTTGGTGAGTTGTATTTGAATTTCTCTGTGTCGTGTTCGAAGTTCTGTGTTCCATCCCTGTGTTTCAGCAAGTTCCCGAAGGTGTCTGTAGTGTATTTTTAGTGTTTTTAGACGATGTGTTTCTCGGTAGTATACAAGTGTTTTGTATGTTGTTTTAGGAATGTTTGCCTCGCGGGCGGTCTGTATGTCTGCGTACCACTGGTTAAGGTGGTGGTCTATGGTGTGTGTGGGTTGCCCCTCGAGATCTGGAGTGTGTGTGTGTTCAAGTGCTTGTTTAAACCCTTCCCAGTTTGCATGTTTGAGGTTCTCTCGGGGCGGTGTGGGTACCATGATGGGGTTGGTGGAGAGTGTGAGTATCACCGGAAGGTGATCGCTGGATGTGACATCGTCTGTGGTTATGTGGTAATTCAGATTTGCATGTGTGTTGGCGAGAACTATGTCTGGTGTGGTGGAGCTGTTGGCACGTATGAATGTTGGGGCGTCTGGGCCGAGGTGGGTGAGTCTGCCGTCGGAGATGAGTGAGGCGAGGCCTCGTCCGACGGCATTTGTGTCTGTGTAACCAAAGAGTCTGTGGTGTGCGTTGAAGTCTCCCATGATATATGTTGGTTTTTGGTGTCGTAGAAGTTGGAAAAGATCAGGTTGGTTAAGGTAAGGTCTGCGTGGGGGGATGTAAGTGGTGGCGATGATGATGGGTCCATGAGGGGTGTCGATTTCGATGGCCATGAGTTCTGAGGTGAAGGTGTCCAGTATTTTGTGTTTGATGTGTTGTTTGACGGCAATGGCAATGCCGTCACTGGTGGCGTTTGTTTTGTTGGATGTGTATGTGTTGTAATTGAATATTTTAACTGTTTGTGGGTGTTTGAGTGAGTGTGAGTTAATGAGGATGATGTCGGGGTCGTGTTGTCTGTATTGGTTGCAGAGTTCTTGTCTTCGTCTGTATGTCCAGGTGTGTACATTGTGTTGTATGATCGTGAGGCGTGAGTGTAATGTGTTGTGTGTTGCAGCCATGGTGTTACTTGGTTGTGTGGTACCAGCCATTCTGTATGTGTTCAAGGTTTTGCGGTTTCATCTTCTCGATCATTGCAGAATGGATGAAGATGTTGCCGGCGTGTAGGTGATGTGTAATTTTCTGTTCGTGAATGCGGTTTTGGTATGTAGTGTTTGTGTAAATCCATTTGATTGTACCGCGTGTTATCTCCTGTGCCAGTTGTAGTCTGTTTAGGTGTTTGTATCGTGAGGGTTCCGCGGCAAAGAGGCGGATGCCGTATGTTTTTGGTTCGAGGTCGTAACCGTCCCTGTGGCGAAGGGACTGATCATCGATCTCTGAGTCTGTTAGGTCGTCTGTTTGTTTTCTGTGTGCATGTGTTGTTTTGGGTTTGACTGACTGTGGTTTTGGGTGCTGTGGTGACTGCTTGTGGGTGTTTGGGCGTGCAGGTGACTGTGTAGGTGTAGGAGTTGGTGTTGGGTTTGGTGTTGGTGCTGGTGCTGTTGTTGATTTTCTCTGTGGTGTGGCGAAGAGTTCAGTCTCTGGCTCGTCCTGTGGGCCGAGATCTGGGTGTGGAGGCTGGGTTTGTTGTGGCGAGACGGTGGAGTGTGAGATGGTAGTTTCTGTGGTTGTGTTGTGTGTGGTTGGTGGGAGAACTTTGAATATTCCCCAGGAGTCCCCATTCCCGAGATCGAGATCTGGCAGGTTGTTTCTTTTCAACACTTTTTGGGCATGGTGCCTAAAGCCTAGGCCTGGCTCCATGATATTTTGCAGGTGGGCGTGAATGAGGGCTGTCATAATCCCAACAGATAGGTTATTGGGGAGCTGCAGGATTATCTGTGGTTCTTTCTTTTCCTTCTCCTTCTCCTCCTTCATTTCTTTAATTAAAGGTTTCAGCCAGGCATTCTGGGTGGCTGCTACCGTTTTTGCTGTTTGTTCGGCTACTTTTTTTAGGGGTATTCTTTCTTCTCCTCCTCTTTTTTGTTTTTTTCCTCTCTTGTTTTTTTTCATGGCCTCCTTCCTGAGGGGGCAGGAGTTGGCCAGGGTTCTGTGTGCCTCTCCGCAGTTGAGGCATCTTTTGTTTGCAGACTTGCAGTCTCTGTAGTTGTGAGTGTTTGAGCCACACTCTGAGCAGAGCTTGAGGTTTATTTCTTTATCTGGGCAGTTTGTTTTGTAATGCCCATATTTGTAGCAGTGCATGCATTGCACTATGTTAGTGAACCGTTCTGGTTCGATTTGTCGGGGGCTGATATATATGTTAAAGAGATAGAGTCCTTTCTCTTGAATTTTGGCCGTGGTCTGGTGGTCTGCAAATTGTATTTTGATTAGGTAACGATTTTTCATGATGTAAATGTTACCTATTTTCGTTTCAGGCATGGTTTTCTCTAGTTCCTCTTTGATGTTTTCGGGAGTTTCTTTTACGAGCTCCCGGTCGAGCTGTTTTAGAACTAGAGTAAGTTTTGCCTTTAGTTCTGGTGGCATTTGAGGTTCAAACCCTTTCTTCCTCAGAGTTTCGGTAGTTGCAGGGGTAAAAAGGGCCTCTGCGTTTGTCTCATCTTGGCAAATTATAATGTAGTGGTCGTGAGCGGTGATTACTCTGAGTGTTCTGATTTCGGCATCAAAGAGGGCTTGCAGAAGGGCTTCCCTCTTCGCAGGAGAGGGTCGCCCGTTGGTTGTTTTAATCTTTATTCTCATGGTGGCATGAGGTAAGGGTGGGGGTATTGCTACCTACGCCACTGACCCAAGGGAGGACAGGAATTACAAACCCACCCTCGTCCCCTCTTGAAGGGGCTGTAGAGGACGTGTGAGTGTTCCTGATTTGGTCAGTGGAGACCCTTTCCAGGGACCTAACCCTATCCCTACTCACTAGAGTGGCAGGTTTATAAAGACCTGCGATTTCCCTGTCCCTACTGCCTGACCCTCTCAAGAGGAAGAGCCGGCGGAGTTCTCCGGTTCCTTTCGAGAATTGAGGCTTTGTACGTGGTCGTACTCCCTGGTCCCAATCTGCTACAAGGGGACTGGGGCTGTAGACCTCTCCCAGGCGAATACTAGAGTCACAAGAACTCTCGTAGGCCCAGGAAGAGTACAGGAAGGAAGGGAAGGAGTGAGTGGCAGAGATAGAGGTCCAAGAGTGGTTGATCACCGGGCTCTGAATACAGGTGTTGAAAGCCGAAGCTACACGCTTATTCAGGGCCTGTGTATCAATCAACGACCGATAGCAGGGGTCGGTGACACACAAACTAGCCTGGTCAAGGTCGCGGTAAACCACGGTGGCTTGACGGAGCTGTCTGTATGTCACCTTGTCAAGGTTAGCTCTCAGTAACATAAATGTTACCTGAAGTCAAAACTGTGTGTTTGATAGCTAAGGAGCTTGCAATCACACCGTGAGCGAGGGCACAACAAAGAGATTAGTACAGGCTAGCAGTATCTGGCAAGTCGGGGAGCGAGCTCATCGATTGGCTGGATAATGCTGTACTGTCTATGATCTATAGGTTGTGGCTGCTGGTTTTGACCTTGTGAATTTCATTGATACTAAGGCATTTATCTGTCGATTTTTTGTCACTGAATAGATGATTGCCAAATTAGGTAAATGAGTAAACTACACATACATATATATGTGTATATACATACACACACACGCACACACACACGTGTGTTCATTACAGCAAATGTGAAAAAATATGAATGAAAATATCTTTACAGCGCAAGAGATGTATTTCTGACGAAGATATAATCATGAAAGATATTGACCGGTTTCGAGTAAGTGCATAATAAAATCTTAAAGATATTCATTTTTATATCCTTTGCACACACACACGCACACACACACACACACACACACACACACACACACACACACACACACACACACACACACACACCAGTTTGGGTGTACATCTGTAGATATGAGAATAGAAAACAATATCCCCCGAAGACAGCGGACGACATTGTCTTATCTACAGTGCTTTGTATGTCAAGCAACAAAGATTCACCATCTGCTTCAACAGGGATGTCTTGGAAAACGATGTTAAGTAAAATGCTGAAACATAAATGTCCGCGGATCAGACTTAACACATATCTAAAACAACTATAATATCAGCACTTTTTTTCCTTCATAATTATGTTCATTTATTTGCCCGATGCATAACACCAAATTTATTGAACCAGCATCACGTTGGTACAATTCATGTATGAACTTTTGTACGTGTGTAAAACATTAAGTTAATGGTCTACCGCTGAGAGAACCATCTTTCTCCGCAATTTGCCACCATTTGCACACAGGAGACCTTTGCGCCCATAATAAGTTCAGAATTCTGTCCACAACCTACAACAGGTTTAGCCTCCTCATCTCGGAATCTGTACACATCCACCTGATGGAACTGGAGCTAAGCAGCACCAGTCCAGCCACGCAGTTATTTAGGG
>NW_023642688.1:27500-39670 GCF_015228065.2 Penaeus monodon | reverse complement strand
AAAAAGGCTATATTCGCTAGATTTTGCCGCTTTTTCGACTTTTGGGATTTTTTTCTTTTACCTTTTTTTTTATATATGGAAACAATTCCTGTTATTATCCATCATATTATCAGATTATCATCATTATTACGTTATCATCATCATTATCATCAATATCATCTTTACCTCATCATTATCATCATTATTGCAATTTTATCATCGATATTGCAATTATTATCATTATTTTTGCAATTATTGCAGTTATAATATATTTTTTTACATCTATACAAATAAAAACTACAATAATAATAGTAATAACAATAATGATAACAATAATAACTTTTTTATAATCTTTATTTATATCATATTTTAATTGCTATCGTAATTACTGTAATTATTACTTTTATAATAATTATTTTTACAATTATACTACCAGTAAAAAATAATAATAATAAAATAATAAAAAATAATAAAAAATTAATAACAATAGTACAACAATCGTATTATTATAATTATACTTTTATTATTATTATTTTTATTATTATTTTTATAATATATTTTTGGCAATAATACTAATTCTTTTTTTAACGGTAGGTTCATGTTGGCCGCCGTGGTACAGCATGATACTTAATTGTAGTTTTATATTGTGATGCTCTTGGAGTGAGTACGTGGTAGGGTCCAGTTCCTTTTCCCACGGAGAGTGCGGTGGTACCTTTTTTTAGGTAATCATTCTCTCTTTTTGTCCGGGCTTGTGACCAGCACTTGACTTGGGCTGGCTTGGCACCAGTGGTAGGTAGGCATCAAGGTGAAGTTCCTTGCCCAAGGGGAAATAACGCGCCGGCCGGTGACTCGAACACTCGAAAATCAGATTGCCGTCGTGACAGTCTTGAGTCCGACGCTCTAACCATTCGGCCACCGCGGCCTTATCAAAAAATACTAAGATTAAAGTAATAATAATAATAATAATAATAATAATAATAATAATAATAATAATAATAATTATAATAATAATAACAATGATAATAATGATAATAATAATGATAATAGTAATAATAGTAATAATCATCAAATGTTATCCAAATTCTCTTATTCTCACTTTTATCATTATTATTGTTTTGATTAAAAGAATTCTGGTAATTACTATCATTATTACCCTAATAATTGCCAGAATCATCAAATGGGAAAGGAAAAAACGTCATTTGGAGTCTACTCTCTAAAGGCATATTTCGCTAGATTTTGCCGCTTTTTCGAGTTTTGGGGTTTTTTCTTTACCTTTTTTTTTATATATGGACCACAATTCCCATATAATAAAAAAAGGTAAAAGAAAAAAAAATCCCAAAAGTTTGAAAAAAAACGGCAAAATCTAGCGAAATATAGCCTTTTGAGAGTAGACTCCAAAAAGACGTTTTTTCCATTCATTGATGATTCTGGCAATTATTTGGTAATAATGAATAATTACCAGAATTCTATTAATCATGACAATAATGATGATAAAAATGAGAATTAAGAGAATTTTGGGTAATATTTTTATGATTATTACTATTATTACTATTATTTAAAATTATTATTATTATATTGTTATTTTTATTATTATTATTATTATTATTATTAAATATTATTATTACTTTAATTATTAGCATTTTTGCCAAAAAATTATATTATAACTGTAATAATAACAATAATAATAATAATAGGTATAATTATAATAATACGAATTGTTATAATATTTTTATTAATATATATTGCAATTTTTATCATTTTTTATTATTTTCTTCTTCTTCTTCTTCTTCTACAGGTTTTTGTCCCAGTTCAACTGGGGTCGCCGGTGCGGATCTTCTCCTCCACTCTGCCCTATCCAGGGCCCCCCCCTTTCGCACTCCCCCCGTTCCATGTCCTCCTTGATGCAACCTCCCATCTCCTCTTCGGTTTCCCCTCTTTCTTCTCCCAACCACCAGTCTCCTCACCCTCTTGCCCCGTACTCGTCCTTCTCTTGTCACGTGCCCCAGCCACCTGAGTCTGCACTCCCTCAGCTTCTCCCGAGCTCTCCTACTCCAATGGTCTCTCTGATGGGTTGTGTTGCGGATTTTATCCACCCTCGTTTTCCCCCAGCGCGACCCTTTAGCATCCTCATTTTTTGCCACCTTCATTTTTGCCTCCTGGCTTTCGTCCCCGCCACTGCTTCTTCCGTATAACATTGCGGCCCCGGGACCAGGTCTTGTGGAGTCTGCCCTTCAACTTTGGTGGTGCCTTCCTGTCACAGAGTACTCCAGTAATTTTCCCTCCTGCGTTCCAACCCCCCTGGACCCTCTCCCTACTTCCTTATCCGACCCCGTCACACTGCACCGTGGAGCCCAGGTACTTGAATTCTTGGACTCGGTTTAGCTTCGCCCCCTGCATCCTCACTTCTCTCTTGGCTCTTGTTCGCCCATGCAGAGGTACTCGGTCTTCTGTCTGCTAACCTTCATGCCTCGCCTTCCATTCCCTTTTCCCCAAATTTTCCCAAACCCTCTCTTCCAACTCCTCATTCGTCTCTCCTTTGAGTGCTACATCGTCTGCGTACATCAGATCCCATGGTGCTGTCTCTGCACTGCTACCGTCAGGCAGTCTATGACCAAGCAAAGGGGAAAGGCTAAGTGCGGACCCCTGGTGCAATCCCACTTTGACTTGGAACTGCCCGTGGTTCCCATATGGACTTCACTTCGTTGTCGTGCCTTCGTAATGTCTTGGATTATCCTGACATACTTCTCGTCCACCTCTTTCACCCTCAAGCGTCCACACCTCGATCTAGGTACTCTATCGTACGCCTTTTCCAGGTCAATGAAGACACTGTGCAGCTCCCTTTGACCCTCTCTGTATTTCCCCATCAGTTGTCTCAGCGCAAATATTGCGTCTGTCGTGGACCTGCCGGCATGAAACCGAACTTTTGCTCCGAAACGTCACGATCGCCCTCAGTTTTCCCATCGATGATCCTTCATATTTTCAGAGTGTGGACATCAGTTTGATGCCCCGGTAGTTCCCACATTCCTGGAGTCCCCTGTTCTTGAATATCGGTATTAGCGGCTGTCTCTCCACTCATCTGGCTTCTCTCACTTTTTTATAATTCCGGTGAAGATTTCCAGGAGTGTTTTCACGCCTGCTGGCCCAGTACTCTCCATGCTTCCATGGATGTTGTCCGGGTCCTGTCGCCCTTTCGTTTTCATCTTCCTCAGAGCCTTCACAACCTCCCCTTCTCTTATTCCTTACCTCAGTCTTGCTCTGCTTCCACGGTTCTGTCGATTTTTTCGTCTCCACATTATCAGTGTTCAAAATACGACCTCCATCTTTCCTTGATACGTTTCTTCCGTCAAATACCGCTCCGTCTGTGTTTTTCATCTGCTTGCTCTGATAGACATCTTTGGGATTCCGGTTCTTCGTTTGCAAACCGGATCGCTTTCCCTTTTTCCTTCCCCGTCGTCCTTCAGACGTCGTATAGATCTTTGTACGCTTCCGATTGGCTTTTGCAAAAAGCTCTCTTCGCAGCTTTTTTCGCCGCCTTGTACCTTTTGATTGTCTCTTCACATCTATTCAGATCTCTCGTTTCTTCGCTCCTTCTTTTCTTTCACTGCGTCTTGGACTTCCTCTCCCACCACCATGTCTCTTCCTTCTTTCCTGGTTTTTCCCGAGTCACGCCAAGGACCCTTTGCCGTCTCAGTCAGCACTCTGCTGGACTCCGCCCACGTCTTCTCTGCCTGTGCTTCCATACCTTCCCTGACCTTTCCACAAACTTTCCTGTGCTCCTGCTCATTCAAATTTCCACCATCTTGTCTTCCTGTTCTGTCGGTTTCTTCCCTTTTTTCTGTCTTTATGGTCGCTGTACAGAGACCACTTTGTGTTGCTTTGCAACCGCTTCACCTGGCAGCCACTTGCAGTCCTGTACTCTTTTCAGCTCACTTCTCCTGCATATGACATAGTCCACCCGGGAGTTCACACCACACTTGTGTAGGGGATCTCCTCGAGTCCTTCTTCTTTAAATAGGTGTTTTTGACCGCCAAAGGGTTTTTTGCCGCCCAAAGTCTAGGATGGTCTGCCCTCTTTGTTCCTCGTTCCAACCCAAATTTACCGATGTTGTCTCCATATCCTTGCGCTCCACCACCCACATGTCCCTTCAGATCGCCCCAATCCAGGACTCTCTCAGTTCTTGGGGTCTTTTCCATGACCTCGCTCACTGTTCTCCAGAGTCTTCCTTTTCCACGTCGTCACAGCCCACTTGTGGTGCGTATGCACATACGATGTTCACCGGGTTTGTTCCCCACTTTCCCCCTTCATCCACATCACACGGTCAGATTCCTAGTGAACCTGCAGCACACCTTCCTTCATCTCAGGGTCTGCATTATCCGACGCCGTTCCTTCTAGTTTTCGTGTCCTACGTAGTACACTTGTACCCCTTACCCATTTCTCTGGCCCTTCGCTCCTTTCCACTGGTCTCCTGTACGCATAGGGTGTTTATACCCGTCTTTTCCCTCATGTCAACAGTCTCCTTTCCTCTACCAGTCATCGTTCCCACATTGAGTGTGCGATTCGTAGTTTCCTGGTGGTTCTCCCTGCCTCTCTCTTCTTCTTCCCTGAGCTTGCTTCTTTAGCCGGTATCCGCTCTTGATACGGTAGCCGTTGCCCATTGTCGCCGGATCACGGCGGTCATCCGACGCGTCGCCTGCGGGGTAGCCCTAGCTCTGTCTGCATTCCTGATTACTCCGCATCATGTATGGCTTGGCAGGGGTTTTACGGGCCCGGGTGCCCTTCCCGCCGCCCAAACCTCTTTAGTCGCCTCTTACGACACGCAGAGGGTACGTTGGACTATTCTACCCGGGGTCCACAGGGAAAATTATTATTATTTTTACTGGTAGTATAATTGTAAAAATAATTATGATAACAGTAATAATTACAGTAATAACGATATTAAATTTAAAAATAATGATATAAAATAATATTATAAAAACGCTATTATTGCTATTTTTATTTTTATTACTTTATTATTGCATTTGTTTTGTATAGACGTAAAATAATATTTTATAACTGCAATAATTGCAATAATAATGATAATAATTGCAGTAATGATGATAATAATTCCCATAATGATGATATAATGATGATAATGATGATAATGATGATAATGATGATAATGATGATGAAAAACGATAAAAATGATGATAATCATGATAATAATGATGATTAATAACAGGAATTGGGTGTCCATATATAATAAAAAAGGTAAAGAAAAAAAACCCCAAAAGTCGAAAAAGCGGCAAAATCTAGCAAAATATAGCCTTTTGAGAGTGGGACTCCAAAATGACGTTTTTTCCATTCTTTTGAGGATTCTGGCAATTATTAGGGTAATAAGATAATAATTACCAGAATTCTATCAATCATGCATATAATGATGATAAAAGTGAGAAAAAGAGAATTTGGATAACATTTGATGATTATTACTATTATACTATTATCATTATTATTTCTTTATTATTATTATTTTTATTATTATTATTTTTTATTATTATTATTATTATTTATTTTTAATTATTATTATTTTTATTAATTTTATTATTATTGATTTTGATTATTAGTATTATTGCCAAAAAATATATTATAACGTAATGATAATAATAATAATATGATAATAAGTATAATATAATAATACGAATTGTTATAATATTGTTTTTAAATTATTATGTTATTATTATCATTTATTATTTTTACTAGTAGTATAATTGAAAAAATAATTATTATAACATTAATAATTACAGTAATAAAGATTTTAATTAAAATAATGAATAAATAATGTTATAAAAACGCTTTTATTCTTACTATTATTATATTTACTTTTATTTTTGTGTAGTTATTAGGATAGATGTAAAAATATATATTATAAACGCAATAAATTGTAATAATAATGATAATAATTGCAATAATGATGATAATTTTTGCAATAAATGATGATAATGATGATGATAATGAGATAATGATGATGATAACGATAATAATGATGATAATCATGATAATAATGATGATAATAACAGGATTGTGTCCATATATAAAAAAAAAGGGTAAAAGAAAAAAAATCCCAAAAGTTGAAAAAGCGGCAAAATCTACCCTTTTTGAGAGTAGACTCAAATTGACTTTTTTTTCCTTTCGTTTGATGATTCTGGCAATTTTGGGTAATAATATAAATAATTCCCAGAATTCTATTAATCATGACAATAATGATGATAAAAGTGAGAAAAAAGAGAATTTGGATAAAATTGATAATTATTACTATTGTTACTATTAGCATTATTATTATCATATTATCATTATTATTTTTATTTTTATTATTATTATTATTTTTTATTATTATTATTATATATTACTTTTATTATTGTTATTTTTTTATTATTATTACTTTAATTATTAGTTTTATTGAGAAAAAATATATTATAACGTAATATTAACAAAATAATAATAATAAAGTATAATTATAATAATACAAATTGTTATAATATTATTATTAATTTTATCATTTTATATTATCTTTGTTATTATTTTTACTGGTAGTAAATTGTAAAAATAATTATTATAAACAGTAATAATTACAGTAATAACGATATTAATTAAAATAATGATATAAATAATGATTATAAAAACGCTATTATTGTTATCATTATTGTTATTACTATATTATTGTAGTTTTTTATTAGTATAGATTTTAAAAATATATATTATAACTGCAATAATAATGATAATAATTGCAATAATGATGATAATAATTGCAATAATGATGATAATGATGACAATAATGATGATAATGATTTTGATAACGATAATAATGATATTAATAACGGGAATTGTGCCCATATATAATAAAAAGGGTAAAAAAAAAAAATCCCAAAAGTCGAAAAAGCGGCAAAATCTAGCGAAATATACCCTTTTGAGAGAGACTCCAAAATGACGTTTTTCCAATGATTTGTTTTTTCTGGCAATTATTAGGTTAATAATTATAATAATTACCGGGAATTCCATTAATCATGACAATAATGATGATAAAAGTAAGAAAAAGGGGAATTTGGATAACATTTGAGATTTTTACTATTATTATTATTATCATTTTTATTATCATTATTGTCATTATTATAATTTTTATTACTATTTTATTATTATTGTTATTATTACTTTATTATTATTTTTGCCAAAAAATATATTATAACTGTAATAATAAACAATAATAATATAATAATACGAATTGTTATAATTTTGTTATTAATGTTATTAATTTTTATTTTTATCATATTATTATTTTTACGGGTAGTATAATTGTAAAAATAATTATTATAACAGTAATATTTACAGTAAAACGATATTAATTAAAAAATGATAAAAAATAATGATTAAAAAAAACGCTATTAGTTTTTATTACTATTGTATTACTATTATTATTGTAGTTGTTATTAGTATAGATTAAAAAAATATTTATTATAACTGCAATAATTGCAATAATAATTATATAATATCAATAATGATGATAATAATTACAATGATGATGATAATGATGATGATAATGATGATAATGATGATAATGAGATGATAACGATAATAATGATGATAATGATGAATAATGATGATTATAAAAGAAAATTGTGTCCAATATAATAAAAAAGGTAAAAAAAAAAAAATCCCAAAAGTCGAAAAACCGGGCAAAATCTAGCGAAATATAGCCTCTTGAGAATAGACTCCAAACTGTCGTTTTTTACATTCATTTGATGATTCTGGCAATTATTGGGGTAATAATGATAAAAAATTACCAGAATTTATTCTCACAAGTGAGAATAAAGAGAATTTGGATAACATTTGATGTTTATTACTATTATTTCTATTATAATTATTCATATCATTATTATCATTATGTTATTATTATTATTATTATTATAATTATTATTACTATTAATATTATTACTTAATAATTAGTATCATTGCAAAAAAATATATTATAACTTTTTTAAAAAAAATAATAATAATAATAAGTATAATTATGATAAAAAAATTTGTTATAATTTTGTTATTAATATTATTATTTTTTATTATTCATTTTTATTATTTTTACTGGTAGATAATTGTAAAAATAATTTTTTTAACAGTAAAATTAGAGTAATAACGATATTGATTAAAATAATGATATAAATAATGATTATAAAAACGTATTTTTGTTATTATTTGTTATTACTAGGGTTATTGTAGTGTTTTAGTATAGATGTAAAAATATATATTATAACTGCAATAATTGCAATAAAATGATAATAATTGCAATTAATGATGATAAAAATTTGCAATATTGAGGGATAATGATGATGAAAGGATGATAATGATGATGATAACGAAAATTGATGATAATCATGATAATAATGATGATAATAACAGGAATTGTGTCCTTTATTAATAAAAAAGGAAAAAGAAAAAAATCCCAAAAGTCGAAAAAGCGGCAAAATCTGCAAATATAGTCTTTGAGAGTAAACTCCAAAATGACGTTTTTCCATTCATTTGATGATTTTTGCAATTATTAGGGTAAATTATAATGTTTACCAGAATTCTATTAATCAGACAATAATGATGAAAAAAAGTAAGAATAAAGGGGAATTTTGGATAACATTTGATGTTTATTACTTTTATTACTATTATCATTATTATTAGCATTATAATCATTTTATTATTATTATTATTATTAATTTAATTTTATTATTACTTTAAGTATTAGTATTATTAACAAAAAATATATTATAAACTGTAATAATAACAGTAATAATATAATAAGTATTATTATAATAATACGAATTGTTATAATATTGTTTTTAATATTATTATTGCTATATCATTATTATCGTTATCATCATCATATCATCTTTTATCATCATTATCATCATCATTATCACCATTATTGCTATTATTATCATCATTATTGCCTATTTATCTTTATTATTGCATTATTGCAGTTATAATATAAAATTTTTTACATCTATACTAATAACAATACAATAATAATAGTAATAACAATAATAATAACAATAATAACGTTTTTATAATGATTATTTATATCATTATTTTAATTAATAACGTTATTACTGTAATTATTACTGATATAATAATTATTTTACAATTATACTACAGTAAAAATACTAATTTTGATAATATAATAATAATAATAATAAATTAATAACAATATTATAACAATCGTATTATTATAATTAAAACTTATTTTATTATTATTTTTATTTTTACAGTTATAATATATTTTGGCAATAATACTAATAATTAAAGTAATATTTAATAATAAAATAATAATAATAATAATAATAAATAATAATAATAATAATAATGATAATTATAATGATAATAGTAACAATAGTATTAATCCCCAAATGTTATCCAAATTCTTTTTATTCTCACTCTTATCATCATTTTGTCATGTTTAATAGAATTCTGGTAATTATTATCATTTTTACCCAAATAACTGCCAGAATCATAAAATGAACGGAAAAAACTTTAAATTCGGAGTCTACTCTCAAAAGGCTATATTTCGCTGGGATTTAGCCGTTTTTCGACTTTTGGGATTTTTTTCTTTTACCTTTTTTATTATATATGGGGGACAATTCCTGTTATTATCATTATTGTTATTATGATTATCCTCATTATTATAAGTATCATCATTATTATCATCATATCATCATTATCATCATCATTATCATCATTTTTGCAATTTATTATCATATTATTGCAATTATTTTCATATTATTGCAATTATTGCAGTTATAATATATCCTTTAAATCTATACTAATAACAGCTACAAAAAATAATAGTAATAACAATAATAATAACAATAATAGGGGTTTTATAATCATTTTATATCATTATTTAATTAATATTTTTATTACTGTAATTTTTACTTTTAAAAATTTTATTTTTTACAATTATACTACCAGAAAAAATAATGATAAGATAAAAAATAAAAATAAATAATATTAATAACAATATTAAAAACAATTGTATTATTAAATTTATACTTATTGTTAGTATTATTATTATTATTATTTTTATTACAGTTATAAAATATTTTTGGCAATAAAAATAATAATTAAAGTAATAATAATAATAATAAAATAATAATAATGATAATAATAATAATAATAATAATAATAATAATAATAATAATAATGATAATAATGATAATAATAATGATAATTGTAATAATAGTAATAATCATCAAAGTTATTCAAATTCTCTTTATTCTACTTTTATCATCATTATTGTCATGATTAATAGAATTCTGGTAATTTTTATCATTATTACCTAATATTTGCCAGAATCATCAAATGAATGGAAAAAAACGTCTTTTCGGAGTCTATCTCAAAAGGCTATATTTCGCTAGTTTTTGCCGCTTTTTCGACTTTGGGAAATTATTTTCTTTTACCTTTTTTTTATTATATATGGAGACAATTCCGTTATTATCATCATTATTTCATGATTATCATCAATATTATCATTATCATCATCATTATCATTATTATCATCATTATTGCAATTATTATCATCATTATTGAAATTTATTATCATTATATTGTAATATTGCAGTTATAATATATAATTTTGCAAACAATACTAATAAAAACAACAACAATAATAGAAATAACAATAATAATAACAATAATAACGATATTAAAAACCAATTATTTATATTATCTTTTTAATTAATATCGTTATTACAGTAATATTACGTTATAAAAATTTATTTTGCAATTTACTACTATTTAAAATGATAATAATGATAATAGTAACAATAATAATATCAATAACGATATTATAATAATAATAATAATATAATGATAATGTTTAATGATAATAATAATAATAATAATAATAAAAATAATAATAATACAATAATAATAATAACAATAATAATAATGATAATAGTAAAAATAAATAATAATAATAATGATAATATTGATAATATTAATAATCATCAAATGTTATCAAAATTCTCTTTATCTCACTTTTATCCTCATTATTGTCATGATTAATACGATTTGGTAATATTATCAATATTACCTAAAAATTTGCCAAAATCATCGAGAAATCAAAAAAACGTCTTTTTGGGGGTATACTCTCAAAAGGGTATATTTCGCTAGATTTAGCGTTTTTTCGACTTTGGAATATTTCATTTACCTTTTTTTATTATATATGGAGACAATCCTGTTATTATCATCATTATTATCATGATTATCATCAATATTATCATTATCATCATCATTATCGTCATTATCATATTATTGCAATTTTTATCATTATTTTTGCAATTATTGCAGTTATAATATATAATTTTGCAACATACTAATAACAAAAAACAATAATAAATAAATAACAATAAAAAATAACAATAATAACGATTTTATGATAATTATCTATATCATTATTTTAATTAATATCGTAATTACAGAAATTTATTACTGTTATAATAATTTATTTTTGCAATTTACTACTAGTAAATGATAATAATGAAAATAATAAACAATAATAATATAATAACGAAAAAATAATAATAATAATAATAATAAAAATAATAAACAATTATGATAATAATAATAATAAAAAATAATAGTAATTATGATAATAATAATGATAATTTTGATAATATAATAATCACAAATGTTATCAAAATTTCTCTTTATTCTCACTTTATCCTCATTATTGTCATGATTAATACGATTTGGTAATTATATCATTATACCCTAATAATTCCCAAAAAATCATCAGAGAAATCGAAAAACGTCATTTTGGAGTAAACTCTGAAAAGGATATTTTTCGCTAGATTTTGCCGCTTTTTCGATTTTTGGGAATTATTTTCTTTTACGTTTTTTTTATTATATATGGAGACAATCCGTTATTATCATCATTATTATCATGATTATAATAATATTATCTTTTATCATCATCATTATCATCATTATCATCATTATTGCAATTATTATCATATTATTGCAATTATTATCATTTCATTATTTTTTGAAATTTATTATCTTTATTATTGCAATTATTGCAGTTATAATTTTTAATTTGCAAACTATACTAATAAAAACAACAATAAAAATAGAAATAAACAATAATAATAACAATAATAACGATATTATAATAAATT
>NW_023642688.1:0-25000 GCF_015228065.2 Penaeus monodon | reverse complement strand
TAATAATAATAATGATAATTTTGATAATATTAATAATCATCAAATGTTATCAAAATTCTCTTTATTCTCACTTTTATCCTCATTATTGTCATGATTAATACGATTTGGAAATTTAAATCATTATTACCCTAATAATTGCCAAAACATCAGAGAAATCGAAAAAAAAAAAACGTCATTTTGGTATACTCTCAAAAGGCATATTTCGCTGATTTGCCGCTTTTCGATTTTTGGAATTTATTTCTTTACCTTTTTTATTATATATGGAGAAAATTTCCTGTTTTTATCATCATTATTATCAGGATTATCATCAATATTATCATTATCATCATCATTATATCATTATCATCATTATTGCAATTTTTATCATATATTGCAATTATCATCATTATTATTGCAATTATTGCAGTTATAAAAATAATTTGCAACTATACTAATAACAACAACAATAAAAATAGAAATAACAATAATAAAACAATAATAACGATATTTATAATAATTATCTATATCATTATTTAATTAATATCGTTATTACAGTAATTATTACTGTAATAATAATTATTTTTGCAAATATACTACTAGTAAAAATGAAAATTTAATGATAATAATAACAATAAAATTTTAATAACGATATTATAATAATAATAATAATAAAAAATAATGTAATAATAATGATAATAATAATAATAATAATAATAATAATAATAACAATAATAATAATAACAATAATAATAATAATAATAATAATAATAATAATAATAATAATAATAATAGTAATAATAATAATAATAATGATAATTATTATAATTAATTATCATTAATTTTGGTAATTATTATCATTATTACCCTAATAATTGCCAAAATCATCAGAGAAATCAAAAAAACGTCATTTTGGGAGTAACTCTGAAAAGGCTATATTTCGTTAGATTTTGCGCTTTTTCGATTTTTGGGGAAATTTATTTTCTTTCCCTTTTTTTTTAAAAATTATATATGGAGACAATTCCTGTTATTATCATCATTATTATCATGATTATCATCAATATTATCATTATCATCATCATTATCATCATTATCATCATTATTGCAATATTATCATAGTTATTGCAATTATTATCATAAATTTATGAAATTTATTATCATTATTTTCCCAATTATTGCAGTTGTAATATTTAATTTTGCAACTATATAATAACAACAATAAAAATAATAGAAATAACAAAATAATAACAATAATAACGATATTATAATAATTATCTAATCATTATTTAATTAATATCGTTATACAGTAATTATTACTGTTATAATAATTATTTTTGCAATTATACTACGAGTAAAATGAAATAATGATAAAATAACAATAATAATATTAAAACGATATTATAATAATAAAATAATAAAAAGATAATAATAATGATAATAATAAAAAATAATAAAAATAATAATAATAATAACAATAATAATAATAACAATAATAATAGTAATAATAATAATAGTAATAATAATAATAATAATGATAATATTGATAATATTGATAATATTAATAATCATCAAATGTTATCAAAATTCTCTTTATTCTCAATTTTATCCTCATTATTGTCATGATTAATACGATTTTGGTAATTATTATCATTATTAGCCTAATAACTCTCAAAAGGCTATATTTCGCTAGATTTTGCCGCTTTTTCGACTTTTGGGAATTTATTTTCTTTTTCCCTTTTTTTTTTTTTATATATAGAGACAATTCTGTATTATCAAAATTTATTATCATTATATCATCAATATTATCATTATATCATCATTATCATCATTATTCCAATTTTTATCAACTTTATTGCAATTATTATCATCATTATTGCAATTATTTTCATTATTATTGCAATTATTGCAGTTATAATATAAAATTTTTGCAACTATACTAATAAAACAAAAATAATAATAGAAAAAACAATAATAATAGCAATAACAACGATATTATAATAATTATCTATATCATTATTTTAATAATATCGTTATTACAGTAATTATTACTTTTATAATAATTTTTTTTGTAATTATACTACTAGCAAAAATGATAATAATGATAATAATAACAATAATAACATTAATAACGATATAATAATAATAATAATAATAATAATGAAATAATAATGATAATAATAAAAATAATAATAATAATAATAATAATAATAATAATGATAATAATAATAATAGTAATAAAAATAATAGTAATAATAATAATAATAATGATAATATGATAAGATAAAATCATCAAAACTTATCAAAATTCTTTTTATTCTCACTTTTATCCTATTATTGTCAGATTAATCCGATTTGGAAAATTATTATAATTATTCCCCTAATAATTCCCAAAAATCATCAGAGAAATCGAAAAACGTCTTTTTGGGGAGTTACTCTCAAAAGGCTATATTTCGCAAATTTTGCCGCTTTTTCGACTTTTGGAATTTATTTCCTTTCCCTTTTTTTTTATTAATATGGGGGAAAAATTTCCCTGTTATATCATCATTATTATCATGATTATCATCAATATTATCAATCATCATCATAATCTTTCATTATCATCTTTATTGCAATTTTTATCATCATTATTGCAATTTATTATCATCATTATTGCAATTTTATCTTTATTATTCAATTATTGCAGTTATAATATATAATTTTGCAACTATACTAATAACAACAAAAATAATAATAGAAAAAAACAATAATAATAACAATAATAACGATATTATAATAATTTTATATCATATTTTAATTAATATCGTTATTAAAGTAATTATTACTGTTATAATAATTATTTTGCAATTATACAAATAGTAAAAATGATAATAATGATAATAATAACAATAATAATATACTAACGATATTATAATAAAAATAATAATAATAATGATAAAATAATAATAATAATAATAATAATAATAATAATAATAACATTAATAATAATAAAAAATAATGATAATATTGATAATTTTAATAATCATCAAATGTTATAAAAATTCTCTTTAAAGAGAATTTTTGATAACTTTTGATGATTATTAATAATATCAATTTTATCATTATTATATTATTATATTATTATTATATTATTATTTATTATTATTATTATTATTATTATTATTATTATATTTTATTAATATTATTATTGTTATTTATTATTTTATATCATTTTTACTAGTAGTATAATTGCAAAAATAATTATTATAACAGTAATAATTACTGTAAAACGAATTAATTAAAATAATGATATAGATAATTATTAAAATATGGTTATTATTGTTATTATTATGTTATTTCTATTATTATTTGTTGATATTAGTATAGTTGCAAAATTATATATTATAACTGCAATAATTGCAATAATAATGATAATAATTATAAAATGATAATAATAATTAAATAATTATGATAATAATGCAATAATGATGATAATGATGATGATAATGATAATATTGATGATAATCATGATAATAATGATGATAATAACAGGAATTGTCTCCATATATAATAAAAAAGGTAAAAGAAAAAAATTTCCCAAAAAAAGTCAAAAAAGCGGCAAAATCTAGCGAAAATTTAGTTTTTTGAAGTATACTCAAAATGCTTTTTTTCGATTTCTCTGATGATTTTGGCAATTTTTGGGGGAATAATATAATAATTCCCAAAACGTATTAATCATGAAATAAGAGGAAAAAACGCAAAAATTTGAAATTAAAAATGATAAAAATTTGCAATAATGATGATAATAATTGAAATAATGATGAAAAAATTGCAATAATGATGATAATGATGAGATAATGATAATTTTGATGATAACAGATAATAATGATGATAAAAAACGGGAATTGTTCCAAATAAAAAAAAAAAGGTAAAAAAAGAAAAAAATTTCCCCAAAAGTCGAAAAGGGAAAAAGTAGCGAAATATGCCACACACACACAACAGAATATATATATATAATATATAATATATATATATATATAATTATATATATATTATATATTATTAATGATTACATATGAATACATACATACACACACAAAAAAACACAAAGAATATATATATTATATATAATATAATTACATATAATATATTATATAATATAATATTATTATATATAAAATATATATAGGGGAAATGTAATATGTTTACATAAAATTATATAAATAATATATTATATTAATAATATATATAAAATATATATATATATATAATATTATTTTTAAATATTTTTAATAAAATAAAATTTTTAATACTTTTATATAAATATAATAATATATAATATTATATATATTTTGATATGTATAGTTAATTATATAAATAAAATTTTAAAATAAAAATTAAAATAAATATATATATAATATATATATTATATATATTATATAAAACTATATTTTATATCTAAAGGGATTATATCATGTATATATGTATATATATAAATATATTAAATAAAATATATATATATATAAATATAAATATAAATTAAAAATATTTTAATATATATATATAAACACACCACAGACACACACACAACACACACAACACACACAATATAAATTATAAAATATATATAAATATAAATATATATATATAAATATAAAAATTTTATAATAAATATATTAGTTGTAATATTATAATTATATATATATAAATAATAATAAAATATATATATATTTATATATGATATTTTTAAAATAAAATATATAAATTATATATATTTTATATATATAATATTATATATATATATAATAAAATTTTTTTTTTAATAATATAAAAATTTGATAATAGGTATGTTAATAAATATATGTATAAACCTATATTAAATAATAATATATAATTATAAAAAAATATATATAGTATATAATAATATAATATAAAATAATATATATATATATATATATATATATAAGTTTTTTTTATTATTATTTAATAATTATTTTCTTTACATATAAATATAATATAATATATATTATATATAAATATAATTTTATCAAATAAATCTATTTGTGTTTTTTTAAATATATTATATATATATATATATATATATATTATATAAAATATTATATGTGCGTGGTGTGGTTGTTGTGTGTTTGGGGGGTGTGGTGTAGTTTAAAACATATTTATCTAAAATTTTTTTCTATAAAAATAATATATTATAAATTTTTTTATAGAAAAATAATAAATTATATATATATAATATAATATATAAATATTAGAAAAACATGGAGATAGAATTAGTATCATACACAACAAAAAACACACCAGATAAAATTTTAAATAAAAATATAAAAAAAAGATAAAAAAAAAAAATAATAAAATAAAATTTTAACAAAAAAATTATATAAATTTATAAATATATAATTTTATTATTATATATATAATATATAAAAATAAATAAAATAAAAATAGGAAACCACAACACAACTTTATATAAAAAAAAAAAAGATAAATATAAAATTTTAATATAGAAAATAATATAAAATATAAAATAATATAAAGATATAAAATTAAAAAATTATATAGAATTATAATTAAAATTAATAAATAATTTTTAAAAAAATAGATATAAAAGAATTACTAGATATAATATATATAATATATATTATAATATAATATATCTAATATATATATAAATATATATAATAGATATAGATATAGTGAGATATATAATCTATATATAGATATATATATATAATATATATAATAATATAGATATAATATATATATAGTATATAGATATAGATATAATATGTATAGTAGATATAATATAATATATAGTATAAGAGATATATAGAGTATAGATAGATATATATGATAAATATATAATAATAAATATATATATATATATATATATATATATATATATATATAGATATATATCGATAATATATATATATATAAATATATATATATATATAATACATATAATATAATATATATATATATATATATATATATATAATATATATATATATAATAAATATATATATATATAATATATATAATATAATATATATATATATATATATGCGTGTGTGTGTGTGTGTGTGTGTATGTATATATACATATCTATCTCAATGTTTTTCTAATATATATATATATATATAATATATATATATATATATATATATATATCTAATATATATATATATAATATATATATATTATAGAAAAATATTGAGATAGATATGTATATATACATACACACACACACACACAAAACCCCAACACACACACAACACACACGCACATATATAATATATATATTATATATATATATATATATTTTAATATATTTTATATATATATATATATATATATATATAGATATATTTTAATATATACATATATATATATATTTTATAATATATATATATATATATATTATATACTACATACTTTAATATATATATATATATTTTATAATATATATATAATTTTATATATAATATATTATATATAGATATAATATATATATATATGTGTGGTGTGTGGGGTGTGTGTGTGTGTGTCGTGTGTGTGTTTATATATATATAATAAAATATATATATATAATATATATATATATATATAGAATATAATATATAATATATATATAATATATATATATAATATAAAATATATATATATATATATATATATATTATATAATATAATATATGTATATATATATATATATATATATATATATATTCGTTTGTGTTTTGTGTGTGTGTATGTATGTATTCATATGTGTACATGGCATATATATAAAATATATATATATATATTATAATATATATTATATATATTATATATATATATATATATATAATATCTGTGTGTGTGTGTGGGCTATATTTCGCTACTTTTTGCCGCTTTTCGATTTTTGGGAATTATTTCTTTTCCCTTTTTTTTTTATTATATATGGGGGACATTCCTGTTATTATCACATTATTATCAGGGATTATCATCAATATTATCATTATCATCATCATTATCATCATATTGAAATTTATATCATCATTTTTGCAATTATTATCATCATTATGCAATTATTATCATTATTATTGCAATTATTGCAGTTTTACCCTCATTATTGTCAGATTAATACGTTTTTGGGTAATTATTATCATTATTACCCTAATAATTGCCAAAATCATCAGAGAAATACAGAAAACGTCATTTTGGAGTATACCCCAAAAAAGTATATTTCGCTGATTTTGCCGCTTTTTCGATTTTTGGGAATTATTTTTTTACCTTTTATTATATAGGGAGACAACCCTTTTATTATCATCATTATTATCATGATTATCATCAATATTATCATTATCATATCATTATCATCATTATTGCAATTTTTATATCATTATCGCAAATATTATCATCATTTATAATATTATCATTATTGATTATTATTATTATATAATTTAAATATAAAATATAAAAAATTAAATCTTAAAAATTAATAGTATTTTTAAAAATTATTATTATTATTTATTAAATTGTTATTAATTAATTTTTATGTTATATAATTATTTTAATTATTATTATTAGTATAATTTTAAATAAAATTCAAAAATTAATATTAAAAGTATAATATCTAATAATATTAAAATGAAAATATTAACATTAAAAAATCATTTTTAAAAAATAAAAATAATGCAAAAAATAAAAAATTAAAAATAAACATTAAAAATTTAATTATAAAAAAATTAATTAAAATAATAATAAGAATAATTATTGAAAATTATTTAATATCTGTTATAAATTTTTTTAAAAATTTTTATAATTTGTGATTATATATTCAAAAATTATTTTATTATAACTGAATTTTTAATTAAAATTTATTATATTAATTAATTAATGATATTAATTAAATAATTTTGATTAATAATTAATAATGATTATATATAATTATATATTATTATATTATTGTTTTATAATATGATAATAATATGTTTTATAACAGAATTTTCTCATATATAATAAAAAAAAAGGGAAAGAAAATAATTCAAAACGAAAAAAAGGAAAAATTTAGAAATATGTTTTTGATATTATTGATTCAAATTGGTTTTTGATGTTCTTAATATTTTGCAATTAATTGATAATAATGATAATAATTCCAAAAGTAAAAAATTTTGAAATAATGATGATAAAAGTAGAATAAAGATTTTGATAAATTGTTTATTTATGTAATCTATAATATTAATAAAAAATTTTATATATTTTAAAAAATATAATATTAAATGACATTTAAATTATACTTTTGGAGTATTATTACGTTTTTGATTTATATTTTTTGGGCTTTATTAGGTAATAAATTATTAATTACAAAATGTATAATCATAAATTATATAGATAAATGAGATAAGAGTTTTATAACATTATTATCATTTATAAATATATATTGAAAAATAATTTTTTATTACAAAATTAATTATCTTAATTAAATTTTTATTATATTAATATTTTATTTTAGTTAATTATTATAATATTTATTATTTTATTATTATTTTATTTTATATATTGTTTTTATTATATATTAAATTATATTTTTTAATGAATTAATTCACTAATTAATGATGATAATTGAAAAATAATTATTTTATAAAAATAATTTGAAAAAGAATTTAATTTAAATAATGATATGAAATAATAATATGATATATTAGTTAAAAATTATGTTTTTCAGAATTGTTTTATATAAAAAAGGAAAAAAATATTAAAATGAAAAGGGCAATAAAATAAATAATTGCAAAATGTTTTGAAAAATTTGAATAATTGATAATATGATAATAATTAAAAATCATTAATCATAAATAATGAAATAAATGAAATAAAGGAATTTTATAAATAAAAAAATAGAAAAAATTCAAAATATCAAAAACAAATTATAAATTATCCTAGATTAATTACTAAAAATTATATATTAAAAATGTATTAATTAAAAATATAATAAATTGAGATTAAGGAATTTTAAAAAATTTTTTATTTTTAAATTTATTATCATTATTATCATTATTTTTCTTTATTATATTATTTATTATTATAATATTTATATTTTTTATGTTATTATTATTATTATTTTAAATATTATAATTAAAAATTTTTATTTATAATTTTTAATTTAATTACTTAAATTTTTAAATTTTTAATTAACATAATTTTAATAATTATTATAATATCGTTTATTTTAATTATGGTTTTTTATTATTATTTTTTACTAGTATTATTGCAAAAATATTTAACAGAATAATTCTAATAAGATATTAATAATAATGATATAATAATTGAATAATATGTAAAAATTGAATATTTTTTTTTTTATATTTTTATGTTGTATATAATATAGTGAAAATCAATATAAAATGAATAATCAATAAAGGAAATTTCATAATATATAAAAAGGTAAAGAAATAATTCCCAAAAGTGAAAGGGAAAATGAGGAAATGAAATAGTTCATGATAAATAATAAAAGGAATTTTTTTAATTTTTAAGGGAAAAAAAATTAAAAGTAAAATGAAAAATTAACAAAATTATTTTCAGAATATAATAAAATAAGTGATTCTATGATTGATTTTGAAAATAAAAACCAAAATAAGATTTTAAAATTATAATATTATCATTATTATTATTATTTTTTATATTATTATATTATATTATTATTATTATTATTTTATTATATTATTGTTATTATTATTATTTATTATTATTATTTTATTTTATTATTATCATTATTATTATCATTATTTTTATTATTTTTTATAATATCGTTATAATATTGTTATTGTTATTATTATCATTATTATCATTTTTACTAGTAGTATAATTGCATAAATAATTATTATTACAGTAATAATTACGTAATAACGATTTTAATTAAAATAATGATATAGATAAATTATAATATCGTTATTATGTTATTATTATTGTTATTTCTATTATTATTGTTGTTGTTATTATTTATAGTTGCAAAAATTATATATTATAACTAAAATGCAATAATATGATGATATTCAATAATGATGATAAAAATTTGCCAAATATGATAAGGGAGATAATGATGAGATAAATTTAAATTGTTATCATGATAAAATGATGAATACAGAATTTGTTATATAAATAAAAAAGGTAAAAGAAAATAATCCAAAAGTCGAAAAACGGAAAATCTAGCGAAATATTACCCTTTGAAGTATACTCAAAATGAGTTTTTTTTTCGATTTCTCTGTGATTTGGCAATATTAGGGTAATAATGATAATAATTACCAAAATCGTATTAAAATCATGACAAAAAGGATAAAAGTGGGGAAAAAAATTTTAACATTGATGATATTAATATACAAAATTTCATTATTATTATTTTTATTACTATTATTATTATTATTTTATTATTATATTATTATTATTATATTTTTATTATTATTCATTTTTATTATATTATTGTTATTATATTATTGTTATTTTTAATTATTATATATTTTTATTATTATATATTATCATTTTTATATCATTTATTATTATTAATATTATTATTTTTTATATCGTTATAAATATATTATTATTATTACATTATTATCATTTATAGTAGTATAATTTCAAAAATAATTATTATAACAGTAATAATTACTGTAATAAGTATTAATTAAATAATGTTTTAGATAATTATTATAATATCGATTATTGCTATTATTGTTATTCTATTATTTTTGTTGTTTTTAGTATAGTTGCAAAATTTATATATAACTGAAATTGAAATAATAATGTAATAATTGCAATAATGTAATAAAAATTTGAATAATGATGAAAATATGCAAAATGATGTAATGATGATAATGAGGGATGAAAAGATAATTTTGATGAAATCATGATGATAATAAAGGAATTGTCTCCCTAAATAAAAAATTAAGAATAATCCCAAAGTCAAAGCCAAAATCGAGCGAATATAGCTTATGAGAGTATACTCCAAAATGAGTTTTTCGTTTTCTTGATGATTTGAATTATTAGGTAATAATGATAATTATTACAAACGTTTAATCTGACATTAATGGGAAAAAGTGAGATAAAGAGAATTTTGAAACATTGATGATTATAATATTATCAATATTATCATATTAATTATTATTACTATTATTATTATTATATATTATTTTTATATTGGATATTATGTTTTTAATATTATTAATTATTATTATTATTATCATATATTATCATTATATTTTTATTATATATAATATCTTTATGATATTATTTTTGTTATATTATCTTTATATCAATTTTAAAGTAGTAAATTGCAAAATAATTTTTATAACAGTAATAATACTGTAAAAAAGATAAAATTTAAAAAATGAATAGATAAATTATATGTTATATGTATTATTATTGTTATTCTATTATTATTTTGTTGTTTAGTATAGTTGAAAAAATTTATATATTATAACTGCAAAATTGCAATAATGATGTAATAATTGCAATAATGATGATAATTTTTACAAAAAATGATGATAAAAATTTGCAATAATGAGATATGATGAGATAATGGTAATATGATGATAATCATGAATAATGATGATAATAACGGAATTGTCTCATATAAAATAAAACAAAGGTAAAAGAAAATAATTCCAAAAGTGAAAAGCGCAAATCTAGCGAAATATAGCCTTTTGAGAGTATTATCCAAAATGACGTTTTTTCGATTTCCTTTAAGATTTTGGCAATTATGGGGTTTAATAAGATATATTACCAAAATGATTAATCATGACAATAATGAGGATAAAAGTGAGAATAAAGAGATTTGATAACATTGATGATTATTAATATTATCAATATTATCATTATTATATTATATTACATATTATTATTATTATTATTATATTATTATTATCATTATTATTATTATTATTATTATAATCGTTTTAAATATTATTATTGTTATTTTTATCTTTATTATATTTTACTAGTAGTATAATTGCAAAAAAAATTTATTATAACGTAAAAATTTAGTAATACGAATTAATTAAAATAATGATATAGATAATTATTATAATATCGTAATTATTGTTATTATTATTGATTCTAATTTTTGTTGTTGTTATTAGTATAGTTGCAAAATTATATTTTATAACGAATTGCAAAAATAATGAAATAATTGCAATAATGATATAATAATTGCAAAATGATGAAAAAATGCAATAATGAGGGAAATGATGATAATGATGAGATAATGATTATATGATATGTAATGATATTTTGATGATAATCATGAAAAATAATGATGATAATAACAGAATTGTCTCCAAATATAAAAAAAAAAGATAAAGAAAATAATTCCCAAAAGTCGAAAAAGCGGCAAAATCTAGCAAAATAAGCCTTTGTGAGAGTATACTCCAAATGACGTTTTCGATTTCTCTGTGATTTGCAATTATTAGGTAATATGATAATAATTACCAAAATGTATTAATCATGACAATAATGGGGATAAAAGTGAGAATAAAAGATTTTGAAAACTTTTTGATGATTATATATTATCAATATTATCATTTAATTTATATTATTACTATTATTATTATTATTATTTTATTATTATATTTTTAAATTTATTGTTATATTATTATTGTATATTATTATTTATATATTATTATATTATTATATTATTATTATTATATTATCATTATTATTATAAATTATTTATTATTATTATTATAATATCTTTTATTAATTTTATTTTTATCTTTGTATCTTTTACTAGTAGTATAATTGCAAAATAATTATTATAACGAATAATTACTTAATAACGATAAATTAAAATAATGATAAGAAAATTTATATAAATCGTTATTATTGTATTATTATGTTATTTTTTATTGTTTGTTATAGTATATTGCAAAATTAAATATATAACGCAATATTGCATAATAATGATAATAATTGAATAATGATGAAATAATGCAATAAGGGATGATAATAATTGCAATAATGATGAAATGATGATAAGATGATGATAATGATAATATTGTGATAATCATGAATAATGATATATAAACAGAATTGGTCCAATATATAAAAAAAAAACGTAAGAAAATAATTCCAAAAGTCGAAAAAGCGGCAAAATTAGCAAAAATTTATCTTTCAGAGTTTACTCCAAAATGACGTTTTTTATTTTATTTGTATGATTTTGGCAATTATTAGGGTAATAATGATAATAATTACCAAAATCGTATTAATCATGACAATAATGAGATAAAGGGGAAAATAAGAAAATTTGATAAATTTGATGATTATTAATATTATAATATTATATTATTATTATAATTACTATTATTTTTTTTATATTATTTTTGATAATTGTTATTATTATTATTATTATTATTATTATTATTTTTATTATTATTGTTATATTAAAATTATTATTATTTTTTATTATTATTATCATTTTTTAAATCATTTTTATTATTATTATTATTATCGTATTAATATATTTTTGTTATTATTCATATTATCATTTTTATAGTAGTAATTGAAAATATTATTTAACAGTAATAATTACGTATCGAATTAATAAAATTTAATGATATAGTAATTATCATAATATCGTATATTGATTTTATTGTTATTAATATATGTGTTGTTATTAGTATAGTTGCAAATTATATATAATACAATAATTGCAATAATAATGATAATAATTGCAATAATGATGATAATTGAAATGATGAGGGATAATGATAATTTTGATGATAATCATGATAATAATGATGATAATAACAGGAATTGTCTCCATATATAAAAAAAAAAAGGTAAAATGAAAAAATTTCCCAAAAGTCGAAAAAGCGGCAAATCTAGCGAAATATACCTTTTGGGGAGTATACTCCAAAATGACTTTTTTTTTGATTTCTCTGAGATTTGGCAATTATTAGGGAAATATGATAATAATACCAAAATCTTTTAATCATGACAATAATGAGGATAAAAGTGAGAATAAAGAGAATTTTGGATAACATTGATGATTTTTAAATTTATTATCAATTTTATCATTATTATTATTATTATACTATTATTTATTATTATTTATTATTATTATATTATTATTTTTATTATTATTATATTATTATTTATTATTATTATTGTTATTATTAATTTTAATTTTATTATTATTCATTATCATTATCATTATATTATTATTATTTTTATAATATTTTATTGATTATTTGTTATATTATCATATTATCATTTTTATATAGTAAATTGCAAAATAATATTATAACAGAAATAATACTGTAATAAGATTTTAAATTAAATGATAATAAAAATAATTGTTTAATATCGTATTATTTTTATTTTTTTGTATTTCTATTATGTTTGTTTTTATAGTTTTTGCAAAATATAAAATTATAACTGCAATAATTACAATAATAAGATAATAATTGCAAAATGATGATAATAATTGCAATTATGATTATAATTATTGCATGATTTGATGATAATAATTGCAATAATGATGATAATGATGATAATGATGATGTAATGTAATATTGATGTAATATATAAATGAGGATAATAACAGGAATGCCCCAAATATATTAAAAAAAAGGTAAAAAAAAATTCCAAAAGTCGAAAAGCGGCAAAATTACGAAATATAGCTTTGAGAGAAAGACTCCGAAATGACTTTTTTTCCATTCATTTGATGTTTGGCAAAATTAGGGTAATAATGATAAAAATTTACCAGAATTCTATTATAATAGACAAAATGATGAAAAAAAGTAAAGAATAAAGAGAATTGAAAACATTGATGATATTACTATTATTACAATTATCATTATTTTAAATTTATTATCTTATTATTATTATGATTATATTATTATTTATTATTATCATTATTTTTATTTTTATATTATTATTATACTTAATTATTAATTATGCCAAAAATTTATAACGTAATAAAAATAATAATAATAAAAATAATAAAAAAAAGTATAATTAAATAAACGAATTTTTATAATATTGTTTAAGTATTATTTTTAATTATCACATTATTTTTACGTAGTATAATTGAAAAATATATAAAACGTATAATTACAGTAAAAAATATTAATTAAAAAAATGATATAAAATGATTATAAAACACTATTATGTTATTTATTGTTTTTACTATATTATGTAGTGTTTTGTATAGATTTAAAGAGATATATTATAACTGCAAAATGCAATAATAATGAAAATAAGAAATAATGATGATAAAAATTTGCAAAATGATGATAATGATGATGATAATGATGATAATGTGATAATTGATGATACTTATAAAATAGGATATCATGTAAATGTTTGATAAAACAGGAATTGTCTCCATAATATAAAAAAAAAGGGTAAAAGAAAAAAAATCCCAAAGTCAAAAAAAACGGCTAAATCTAGCGAAATAAGCCTTTGAGAGTAGACTCGAAATTATTTTTCCGTTCATTGATGATTCTGGCAGTTATTTGGGTAATATGATAATAATTACAGAATTCTATTAATCATGACAATAATGTGATAAGAGTAATAAAGAGAATTTGGAAAAACATTGGTGTTTAATACTATTTAATATTATATTATAATTATCTTTATATAATTTTTATTATATATTATATTATATTATATTTTTACTATACTTTAATTATTAGTTTTATGCCAAAAAATTTATAATAACGTAATAATAAAATAAAATAATAATAAGTATAATTATAATAATACGAATTTTATAATTTTGTTATTATAATTATTATATTTTTTTATTATATAAATATAGTATTTTATGGTAGTAAAATTTGTAAAAAATAATATTAAAATCAGTAATAATTACAGTAATAACGTTTTTAAATAAAAATAATGATATAAAAAAATCATTATAAAAAGTTATTATTGTTTTATTATTGTTTTACTATTATTAGTAGTTGTATTAGTATAGATGTAAAAATATAATTATACTGAAAAATTTGAAATATATGAAAATATAGCAAAATGTGTAATAATAGCAATAATGATGATAATGATGAGGATAAGATGATAATGATGATAATGATGAGGATAACGATAAAATGATGATAGCAATAATAATTAATAAAATATTATACAATTCGTATTATTATAATTATATTTAATATATTACTGTTATTATTACATAAATATATTTTTGTTAATATACAATACTTAAAGTAATAATAATAAAATATAATAAATAATAATTAATAATAATAATGATTATAATGATAATAATATGATAATAGTAATAATAGTAATAATATCAAAGTTATCCAATTCTTTTTATTCTTACTTTTATCATCATTATTGTCATGATTTTTAGAATTTGGTAATCATTAAAATATTACCCAAATAATTGCAAGAATCATCAAATGAATGGAAAAAAAAACGTCATTTGGAGTTACTTCAAAAGATATATTTCGCTAGATTTGCCGCTTTTTCGATTTTTGGATTTTTTCTTTTACTTTTTTTTTTATATAGGAACAATTCCGTTATTATCATCATATTATCATGATTATCATCAATTATCGTTATATCATCATTATACCTATCACATCATTATCACAATATTGCAATTATATCCATTAATTAAAAATTTATATCATTATTATTGCAATATTGCTTTAAAATATATTTTACATCTATACTAATAACAAAACAATAACAATGTAAAAACAATAATAATACAATAATAGGTTTTTAAATCATGATTTATATCATTATTTTATCAATATCGTTTTTACTCTAATTATTAGTTAAAATAATTATTTTTACAATTATACTACCAGTAAAAATAAAATAATGATAATAAAAACAAAAATTTAATTATTAATAACAATATTATAAACAATTCTTATTATCAATAATTATACAATTATTATTATTATTTTTATTAAAAACAGTTATAATATATTTTTTGAAGATACTAATTATTAAGAATAATATTAATATAAAATAATTAAAAAAATAATAAAAATATAAAATAATTATAATAATGATATGAATAATGTAATAGAAATAATAGTAAAATCATAAATGTATCAATTCCTTTTTATTCTCACTTGTGAGAATAAATTCTGGTAATTTTTATCTTTATTACCTAATAATTGCCAAAATCATCAAATGAATTAAAAAACGTCAGTTTGGAGTCATTCAAGAGGCTATATTTCGCTAGATTTGCCGTTTTTGACTTTTGGGATTTTTTTTTTTTCCCTTTTTTTATATATATGGACACAATTTTTTTATAATCATATTATATATCATTATCATCTTTATTATCGTTATCATCATATTATCTTTCATTATCTCATTATCATCATATTATCACCCTCATTTAATTATATCATCATTTTTGAATTATATAATTATATTGCAATTATTGCGTTAAAATAAAATTTTTTTTAAATCTATACAATAACAACTACAATAATAATAATAAAAAATAGTAATAATAACAATAATAGCGTTTTATAATCATTATTTTCATTATTTTAATTAATTTCTTTATTACTAAATATTACGTTATAATAATTATTTTTACAATTAAAAATACATAAAAATAATAAAAAGATAATAAAAAAAATAATAAACTTTAATAAAAAACATTATAACAATTATTATTTAATTAATTGATTATACAGTAAAATATTTTTGCAAAAAATAATAATAAAGTAATATAAAAATAATAATAAAATAGTAAGATAATTATAATAATGACAATAATGATAATAATTATGATAAAAATAATAATAGTAATAATCATCAAATGTTACCCAAATTCTCTTTTTTTCTTACTTTTATCATCATTATTGTCATGTTTAATGGAATTCTGGTAATATTATAATTATTAACCTAATAATTGCCAGAATCATCAAATCATTGGAAAAAAACGTCTTTTGGAGTCTACTCTAAAAAGGCTATATTTCGCTAGATTTTGCCGCTTTTTCGACTTTTGGGATTTTTTTTCTTTTACCCTTTTTATTATATATGGACACAATTCTGTTATTAATATCATTATTATCGTTATCAACATCATTTCATCATTATTGTCATCATTATCATCATTATTGCATTTTTAAATCATTATTGCAATTTTTATCATTATTATTGCAGTTATAAAAATATTTTTAATCTATACTAATAACAACTACAATAATAATAGTAATAACAATAATGAAACAATAATAGCGTTTTTATAATCATTATTTATATCATTATTTAATAATATGGGTTATTACTGTAATTTTTACTGTTATAATAATTATTTTCAATTTTACTACAGTAAAAAAAATAACAAAGATAATAATAAAAATGATAATATTAATAATAATATTATAACAATTGTATATTATAATTATACTTATTATTATTATTATTGTTAATATTACAGTTATAATATTTTTTCTCAATAATACTAATAATTAAAGTAATAATAATGATTAAAAAAATAATAATAATAATAGAATAAAATAATAATAATAATATAATAAAATAATAATAATAATAATAATAATAAAATAATGATAATAATGATAATAATAATGCTAATAGTAACAATAGTAAATTATCAAATGTTATCCAAATTCTCTTTATTCTCATTTTTATCATCATTATTGTCATGATTAATAGAATTCTGGTAATTATTATCATTTACCAAATAATGCCAGAATCATCAAACGAATGAAAAAAACGTAAATTTTGGAGTCTACTCTCAAAAGGCTAGATTTTGCCGCTTTTCAATTTTTGGGATTTTTTTCTTTCCTTTTATATATATGGACACAAATCCGTTATTATCATCATTATTATCAGATTATCATCATTTATCGTTATCATCATCATTATCATCATTACCCTCATCATTATCATCATTTTTGCAAATATTATCATCATTTGCAATTATATCATTTATTTTTAAAATTTATGCAGTTATAATATATATTTTTACATCTATCCTAATAAACTACACAATAATAATAGAAATATAATAATAGTAAGAATAATAGCGTTTTATAAACATATTTTTTCATTATTTTAATTAATATCTTTTTTACTGTAATTTTTAATGTATGATAATTTTTTTTTACAATTATACTACTAGTAAAAATAATAATAATGATAATAAAAAACAATAAAAATTTTAATAAACAATTATAACAATTCGTATTATAATTATACTTATTATCATTATATTATTATTATCATTACAGTTATAATATATTTTCGACAATAATACTAATAATCAAAGTAATAATAATAAAATTAATAATAATAATAAAAATTTATAATAATAATAATGATAATAATAATGATAATAGAATAATAGTAAAACATCAAAGTTATCCAAATTCTCTTTATTCTCACTTTATCCATCATTAATTCATGATTGATAGAATTCTGGTAATTATTATCATTATTACCCTAATAATTGCCAGAATCCTCAAATGAATGGAAAAAACTTATTTTGGAGTTTTACTCTCAAAAGGCTATATTTTGTAGATTTTGCCGCTTTTCGACTTTTGGTTTTTTTTCTTTTACCTTTTTTATTATATATGGAAACAATTCCTGTTTTTATCATCATTATTATCATGATTATATCATTATTATCGTTATCATCATCATTACCCTCATTATCATCATTATCATCATTATCATCATCTTTTCTCATTATTGCAATTTTATACATCATTTTTGCAATTATTATCATTATTATTGCAATTTGCAGTTAATATATTTTTTTACGGTCTATATAATAACAACTGCAATAATAATAGAAATTTAACAATAATAATAGCAATAATAGCGTTTTATAATAATTATTTATATCTTTATTTTAATTAATATCGTTATTACTGAAATTTATTACGTTTTCATAATTATTTTTACAATTATACTACCAGTAAAAATAATAATAATTTTCCGTGTGGACCCCGGGGTAGAATAGGCCCAAGTACCCTCTGCGTGTCGTAAGAGGGGGACTAAAAGAGGTTGGCGGCAGGAAAGGGCATCCGGCCGTAAAAACCCCTGCCAAGCCAATACATGATGCGGAGAATCGGAATGCAGACAGAGCTAGGGCGTTACCCGCGGGGCGACGCGTCGGATGACCGCCGTGATCCGGCGACAAATGGGCAAAAGGCTACCGTATCAGAGCGGATACGGCTAAAGAAGCAAGCTCAGAGGAAGAAAAAGAGAGAGGCACGGAGAACCACCCGGAAACTACGAATCGGCACACTCAATGTGGGAACGATGACTGGAGAGGAAAGGAGGACTGTTGACAGATGGGAAAAACGGAGTATCAACATCCTATGCGTAAGGGAGACCAAGTGGAAAGGAGCGAAGGCCAGAGAAATGGGTAATGGTACAAGATGTACTACGTAGGACACGACACTAGAAGGAACGGCGTCGGGATAATGCTAGACCCTGAGAGAAGGAAGGTGTGCTGCAGGTTCACAGGGAATCTGACCGTGTGATGTGGATGAAGGTGGAAGTGGAGAACGAACGGTGAAAAAATTATGTGCATACGCACCACAAGTGGGGTGTGACGAGTGGAAAAGGAAGACTTGGAGAACAGTGAGCGAGGTCATGGTAAAGATCCAAGAATGAGAGAGTCTGGGTTGGGGCAGATCTGAATGGGCATGTGGGTGGTGGAGCGCAAGGATATGGAGACAACACCGGTAAATTGGGTTGGAACGAGGAACGAAGAAGGGCAGACCATCCTAGACTTGTGGGGGCAAACAACCTGGCGGTCACAAACACCTATTTCAAGAAAAAGGACTGAGGAAGATCACCTACACAAGTGGTGGTGTGAACTCCCAGGTGGACTATGTCAAAATGCAGGAGAAGTGAGCTGAAAAGAGTAAGGACTGCAAGGGCTGCCAGGTGAAGCGGTTGCGAAGCAACACAAAGTGGGCATCTGTACAGCGACCATGAAGACAGAGAAAAGGAGAAACCCGGGCAGAACCAGGAAGACAAGATGGGGGAAATGAATGAGCAGGAGCACAGGGAAAAGTTTGTGGAGAAGGTCAGGGAAGGTATGGAAGCACAGGCAGAGAAGACTTGGGGGGAGTCCAGCAGAGTGCTGATGAGACGGCAAAGGAGGTCCTTGGGTGACATCTGGAAAACCAGGAAAGAAGGAAGAGACATGGTGGTGGGAGAGGAAGTCCCAAAACGCAGTGAAAGAAAGAAGGGGGCGAAGAAACAGAGAGATCTGAATAGATGGAAGAGACAATCGAAAGGTACAAGGCGGCGAACAAAGCTGCGAAGAGAGCTGTTGCAAAAGCCAAATCGGAAGCGTACAAAGATCTAACGACAGTCTGAAGGCGACGAGGAAGGCCAAAGGAAAGCGATCCGGATTGCAAAAAAAGAAGAACCGAGAATCCAAAATGTCTATCAGAGCAAGCAGATGAAAAACACAGACGGAGCGGTACTGACGGAAGAAAGCGATATCAAGGAAAGATGGAGGTGTATTTTGAACAACTGATAAATGTGGAGAACGAAAGAATCGACAGAACCGTGGAAGCAAGAGCAGAGACTGAGGTAGAGGAGATAAGAGAAGAGGAGGTTTTGAAGGCTCTGAGGAAGATAAGAACGGCAAGGGGACAGGACCGGAAAACATCCAGTGGAAGCATGGAGAGTACTGGGCCGAGCAGGCGTGAAAAAAACTCCTGGAAATCTTCACCGGAATTTTGGAAAGTGAGAGAATGCAGATGAGTGGAGAGGGCAGCACGCTAATACCCATATTCAAGAACAAGGGGGACATCCCGGAATGTGGTAACTACCGGGGCATCAAACTGATGTCACACACTCTGAAAAAAATGGGAAAGGATCATCGATGGAAGACTGAGGGCGATCGTGACGATTTCGGAGCAAAAAGTTCGGTTCATGCCCGGGGAGGTCCACGGGCAGACGCAATATTTGCGCTGAGACAACGATGGAGAAATACAGAGAGGGTCAAAGGGAGCTGCACAGTGTCTTCATTGACCTGGAAAAGGCGTACGATAGAGTACCTAGATCGGAGGTGTGGGAAATGCTTTAGGCTGAAAGAGGTGGACGAGAAGGATGTCAGGATAATCCAAGACATGTACGAAGGCACGACAAAGAAGGTGAAGTCCATAGTGGGAACACGGACAGTTTCCAAGTCAAAGTGGGATTGCACAGGGGTCCGCACTTAGCCCTTTCCTCTTTGCATTGGTCATAGACTGCCTGACGGTAGCAGTGCAGAGGACAGCACCATGGGATCTGATGTACGCAGACGAGTAGCACTCAATGGAGAGACGAATGAGGAGGTGGAAGAGAGGTTGGAAAAAGTGGAGAAAGGAATGGAAGAGGAGGCATGAAGGTTAGCAGACAGAAGACCCAGTCCCCTGCATGGGCGAACAAGAGCCGAGAGAGAAGTGAGGATGCAGGGAGCGAAGCTTAAACCCAGTCAAGAATCAAGTACCTGGGCTCCACGGTGCAGTGTGACGGGGGTCGGATAAGGAAGTAGGGAAGAGGATCCCGGCGGGTTGGAACGCATGGAGGAAGATTACTGGAGTACTCTGTGACAGGAAGGCACCACCAAAAATTGAAGGCAGGGACTCCACAAAGACCATGGTCAGGCCGGCAATGTTATACGGAAAGGAAGCAGGGCGGTGACGAAAGGCCAGGAGGCAAAGATGAAGGTGGCGAGAAATGAGGATGCTAAGGGTCGCGCTGGGAAGACGAGGCTGGATAAAATCCGCACCCCAACAAGAGGACCATTGGAGTAGGAGAGCTCGGGGAGAAGGAGGGAGTGCAGACTAGGTGGGTGGGACACGTGACAAGGAGAGAGGACGAGTACGTGGGGAAGAGGGTGAGGAGACTGGTGGTTGGGAGAAGAAAGAGGGAAGACCGAAGAGGAGATGGGAGGATTGCATCAAGGGGACATGGAGACGGGGGGAGTGACGGAGGGGAGGCCCGGATAGGGCAGAGTGGAGAGGAAGATCGCACCGGCGACCCAGTTGAACTGGACAAAAGCCTGTAGAAGAAGAAGAAGAAGAAGAAAAATAATAATAATGATAATAATTGCAATAATAATTAATAACAATATTATAACAATTCGTATTATTATAATTATACCTATTTTTATATTATTGTTATTATTTCAGTTATAATATAATTTTTTGGGAATAATGCTAATAATTAAAGTAATAATAATATTTAATAATAATAATAATAATAATGAATTAATAATAACAAAATAATAATAATAAATTTTAATAGTAATAATAGTAATAACATCAAATATTATCCAATTTTCTTAATCTCACTTTTTTCATCATTATTGTCATGATTAATAGAATTCTGGTAATTATTATCATTATTACCCTAATAATTGCCAGAATCATCAAATGAATGGAAAAAACGTCATTTTGGAGTCTACTCTCAAAAGGCTATATTTCGCTAGATTTTGCCGTTTTTTCGACTTTGGGGTTTTTTTCTTTTACCTTTTTATTATATGTGGAATTGTGTCCATATAAATAAAAAAAGGTTAAAGAAAAAAATCCCAAAACTCGGGAAAAAACGGCAAAATCTAGCGAAATATAGCCTTTTGAGAGTAGACTCCAAAATGAGTTTTTTCCATTCATTTGATGATTGGCAATTATTAGGGTAAAATGATAGTAATACCAGAATTCTATTAATCATAACAATAATAATGATAAAAGTGAGAATAAAGAGGGAAATTTTGGGTAACATTGAGATTATTACTATTATTACTATTACATTATTATTTTCCCTTTTTATCATTTTTATTATTATTATAATTTTTATTATTATATTATTATTATTATTTTTATTTTTATTATTATTATTATTATTATTATTATATTACTTTAATCATTAGTATTATTGATAAGGCCGCCGTGGCCCAATGGTTAGAGCGTCGGACTCAAGACTGTCACGACGGCAATCTGAGTTCGAGTGTTGAGTCACCCGGCCCGGGGCGTTTCCCTTGGGGAAGGAACTTCACCTTGAATGCTACCTAGCACTGGGGGCCAAGCCAGCCCAAGTCAAGTGCTGTCACAAGCCCGGATAAATAGAGAGAATGATACCTAAAAAGGTACCACCGGCACTCTTTCCCTGGAAAGGACTGGTGACCCTACCACGTACTCACTCCCAAGAGCATACATATGAAAAAATACAATTAAGTATCATGCTGTGACCACGGCGGCTCAGGGCATGAACCCACCGTTAAAAGAAGAATTGTATTATTGCCAAAAAAAATATTATAACAATAATAAAAACAATAATAATAATAATAAGTATAATTATAATAATACGAATTGTTGTCATTGTTATTAATATTATTATTTACACTGTTTTTAATATTATTATTATTAATTTTTACTGGTAGTATAATTGTAAAAATAATTTTTAAACAGTAAAAATACATAATTTCGATAGCAATTAAAATAATGATATAAATAATGATTATAAAACGTTTTTTGTTATCATTATTGTTTTTACTATTATTATTGTAGTTTTTATTAGTATAGATGTAAAAAATATATATTATAACTGCAATATTTGCAATAATAATGATAATAATTGCAATACTCGATGATAATAATTGCAATAATGATGATAATGATGAGGATAATGATGATATTGATGATAATGATGATGATAACGATAATAATGATGATAAACATGATAATAATGATGATAATAACAGGAATTGTGTCCTATTTTAATAAAAAAAGTTAAAAAAAAAAAAAATCCAAAAGTCGAAAAAGCGGAAATCTAGCGAAAATAGCCTTTTAGAGAGACTAGAAAATGACGTTTTTCCATCATTTGATATTCCCGCAATTTTTAGGAAATAATGAAAAATACCAGAATTATTATCATGACAATAATGATGATAAAAGTGAGGGGGTGCTTTTTTTTCAATTCAAAATTTGATTATTCTTTTTTTCAAAAAAATTTTTAGGATAATAATGAAATAATTAAAATAAAAATTTTTTTAAATTTCTATTATATT
>NW_023642687.1:0-9679 GCF_015228065.2 Penaeus monodon | reverse complement strand
TTTTTTTCTTTTTTGTGGGAGTAATTTTTTTTGTGTGTGTTTGTGTTTACAAATCTATATAATATTATAATAAAATATATATAATATATATAAATATATAAAAATATTATATATAATAATATATTTTATTAATATTAAATATATATTAATTTATATATTAAATATTTAATTTTTTGTATAAAATAAATAATATTAAATAAATTTAATTAATATTTTAATTTTTAAAATAAAATATTAAAATATATATATATTTATAAAATATATATATATATAATATTAATAATATAATTATATATAAAATTTTTATATATAAAAAATTTATATAGTTATAATATTTTATAATATAATTATTTTTTTTTTATGTTTTTTTTTTATTATTTAATAATTAAAATAAAATATATAAAAATTTTAATAAAATATAAGTTTATAGTAACTATTTTTAAATATAAGAGTGTTGGTGCGCCGGTTTTATTTGGGGTTTTTTTTGGGAGATATTTTTTAAAATAAATAGATTTGTATAAAAAACAATTAATTTATTTATAAATAGAATAATTAAAATAGAATAATAATAGAGAAGAGAGATTTTTTTTTATATTGAAAACCAAAAATAAAAAAAAATTAATAACAAAAAAATATATAAAATTTAATTTATATATAAATATATATTATAAAATATATAAAATATTATATATAAAAAAAAAGAAAAGAAAATAAAATATATATATAAAATTTAAAAATATATTATAATAATTAAAATTTTTATACATACATAAAACATAAACACAGGATCACACACACACACACACACACACACAAACACACACACAACACACATAAAAAAAAAAAAAAAAAAAAAAAAACACATATATAATATAATATTAAATATATATATATATATTTTTATTATATATATATATTTTTATATACAGCCAAGTCAGTGCGGGAATAGAGATGGTGACTCGAAAAAACACGGGGGGAAGGCATGGCAAACCCCCCGCTCTAAATTGCAAGAAAAAACAGAAGCCCCGACGTCAAGGGGGCGGGCCCAATGGTAAAACGTCGGGTCAAACTGCAGGGCGGCAATCTTTTAATTCGAGGTTCGAGTCACCGACCCCTGCGTTTTTCCCTTGGGCAAGGAATCACCTCATTGCCCACTTAGCCATGGGGGGCCCAGCCACCAAGTCATGTGGTCCCCAAACCCGGATAAAATGAGAGAAGATTACCCAAAAAAAAAAAAAAAAAAAAAGGTACCACCGGGCCCTCCTGGAAAGGAAATGGGGGCCTTACCCGTACTCACTCCAAGAGCATCACAACGAAACTCAATTAAAATCATGCTGGACCACGGCGGCCAACTAACCTACCGTTAAAAAAAAAAATAATATATATAATAATATTTTAAAAATTTATAATATATATATATTATATTCATTTTATATATGCAAACTTATTTTTTACAAATATATAATAGGTATATATATGTGCAGTATATATATATATTTTATATATATTATGTATATATAAATATAATTAAAATATATATTTAATATATGCTATAACAACTTAAATAATGCGTAACCCGCGGTCAAAATTGAACCTACCGTTAAAAAAAAAAAAAAAATATTATACATATATATACATACAAAATATACATATTTTAATATCTGTTAAATATATATAAAATTTTATAAAAATTTTATTATATTTATATTAAATAATTATACAATTTTATATAATTATTATATATATTTATATATATTATTTAATATAAATATTTATATATTTATATATGGAGATTTTATAAATACATATATATAATTAATTTTATAATTTATTTAAAAAAATTTTATAATTTATATATATATAAATTTCATTTGATAGAATTTTTATTTATTATTATATATATAATATATATTTATATTACATATATAGGCTTTAATTTTATTTTTTATTTTTTTTATTCATTGATATATACACACACCCGCGCACACACACAATACACACACACACACACAACCCCAAAACCCGAAAAACCCCACCCGCGCGCGCGTCACACACACAAAATTAAATTTTATGTTTATATCTCTTTTTTTACAAAAAAAATTAATAAAATTTTATTAAAAAATTTTTATAAAATACATAATAGTGGAAAGGGGGAAAAATTATGATTAAAACAAAAAAAAAATATGTAACGACCTTTTGGAGAGAAACCCCGTAATCATTACGCCCTACTAGGAGAGTTGAACGAGGGGATGGGTTTGTTAAATGGTCTGCCCTCGAGGGTTTAAATTAAAACCCAACTATGTCTATGAATGCTTTCTCAATGCACGATGGGAGTCACCTCAATCCTTTTTTAAAAGAACATTAGAAGTATAGGAAAAAAAAGGGATGGGCACAAAATGTGCAAATTTTATTGAGGGTCGTAAAAAACCCCAAATGACCAAAAACAAAAGAATAGAAATGAGAATAAAATAAAGAAGAATTAAAAAATTGTGTGATAGTGATGATCAAAAAAAAGAGCATGTAAATTAGATATAAAGAAAAAGAATTGTGGACGAAAAAAGAGAAAAAAAAAAGTGGCAATTCGAATGTATACAAATTCCCCCCACTGGTGATGGCGTACTCCTGGTTTACGAGAAAACCGCTCACCTGTGAGGGGGGGCCTGTAGAAAACCCTCGCCTGGGGCGTAAACCCCGTAAATAAAAAAACCCGTAAGAGAGCTATTATGGAGAGAGTAGTCCAATGTGACACAAAGGGATTTTAAAAAGAATGAAAATGGCCAGGACGCATCATCGATACGGGTTTTCTCTCTCTCTCAGGGACCTTGGGGCTCCCGACATTGAGTGAATGAACCCTGCAGTAAGGGGGAAGTGGAGGGGGAGTCAACTACCACAAGCTTTTATTTACTGATGAGGTTTTCGGGCCGAGCGGTAAAAACCCCCCGAAAAAAAATGGTGGGCCCGGGAAAAATATTGTAACCAAAAACAAAAAAAAGTTTTGGGTTAAAAAAATAAAAAATAAAAGAAAAAAACATAAAACTGAGCGATTAAAAAAATTGAGGGTTTTTCCAAAAAACTAGGCTCCCCCTTTTTTCCTGTACACAGCCTCGTTTTCATGATACCATTTAAAAACTGTGTATTGTGACGCCACGAATAGAAATAAAACAAAAAATTTTTTAAAAAAAGGAGCGGGAAAAACCCCTTAAATAGGAATGAGGGGGAAATAAAATAACATGAAAATTTAAAACATTTACTATATTTGGGTTTTGCATTATTAAAATTGTACTTTTGAAATATTAATATTTCTTAAAAAAAAAACACAACAATTATCTTTATAATGTCACACGGTGTTCCAAAAGGACCCCGGAACACCACAAAAAAATATGCCACACTACAAATGATTTAAAAAGGGGGGGCCCTTTGTTCTCTGGGTTAAAGCCCCCTTGCAGTCTACCGCACGGATCTCTGGCTTACGGAGCATTACCCGCGATACTAATGTTGAGAGCTAGAGAATGTCCCGGGAAGGCTCTTGTTACTGTGTGACCCCTGACATAGGTCAGGCCGCGGAGGGTTGGGAAAAAAAAAAAGAGAGAAAAAAAATAAACAGGTCTAAGGGTCCTAAAAGGCTCGTTGGGGACCCGCAAACGCTGGGGGTGTTAAGGGTATCGCACTATTTGGTTTTTTTCTAAAATTTAAAACAAAAAAAAAGAGTTTTACACAGCATCGCCACCGTCGCCCGCGCACCCGGGAGGAAGGCCCCGGGGGTTTTCGCCCCAGCTTGGGGGAACCAGAGAAAAGCAGTCGCAGCCTCTCGTTAAGGGGGGACTCCTCTGTCCACCCCGCAAGGGGTCGCGTGCCCCACGGTTCGGTTTTTGAAGTGTAGCCCTGGATACTTTTAGTTTTTTCGGCGAGGGGGATGTTAAAAAAAGGTGACAATTCCGCAGTGTTTTGTTTTACAAAGATTGGCGATATTACACAAGGGTGAGGAATCACCGAACAAGGAAAAACCATCGCAAGCGGCCCCCCTCGTGGATAAAGGGGCGTGGTCTGGGAATGACGAGCGGGGGCGTCGCCATGTGATCATAGCGTGTGGCTCGCCTCCCGAAGGCGAGCGGCCACCCCTGTGTGTCACTGCTTGTTACTGTGGGGTCGAGAAACAGGGGGACCAAGCAGTTAAATACCCCCCGTCAGCGAAGATGCCCGGATTGAGAGGGAGTGCCCACCCTGGGGAAGGGGGCGGGGGTCGTCGCCTTTAAAGTCAGGGCTTTGGGACGATCTAATCGAGACCAATCATTGGCGCCTTTAAAACCCCACAAATGCTTTCCCTTTCCCCCAAGACTTCGTATGGCGGGGTAGGGGGGGGTGGGGGAAAAAAGTGGGCGTCGGTCGGACAAAATCTTCGTTGTGATAGTCTTTTTGGGGAGTAACGGTGTTCGAGTCCCCTAGGTCGTTTGCAGGGGGGGGGGGGGGATTCCCGCGATACGTCGTAGTTAGCGATGTATCACTGGGTGGGGCTTGGGGGAAAAAATTTGCCCGGGCACGAGGGGGGCGGGGGAAAAAAACCTCTCTGCTGGGGAGACGTCGTGCCCTTCGTTTTGGGGGTTTTAAGGCCGAGTAGGACCCGGGAAGTTGCGAAAACCCATGAGTTGCTAAATCGGCATCAGGGCGCTTTTTAGGGGGTTTTTTGGAAAAGCTCTCATGCGTTAGCTTCCGGTTGTAGCGTGGTGTGGTGGAGGAGGTACCAAAAGCTGCCAGGGACGTCCCGACCCGCGAAGGAAAAAGGTGCCTAGTCGGAGTTTGTGGGTAGGGGTGCCAAATCTCGATATCCACCCGGGGAGACTGGGGGGCAGGAGGGGGGACTGGTGTTGGGGATAGGAAAACTTCAGGGCCATCTGTTGAATGGGCCACTATGGTGAAAATAGGAGTCCCGATGACGGTAGGGGACCCACTATGTGAGTGGATGTATGAAAAAAACGCCTCTGCGGGTGGAAAGATGGGCCCTTTTTCTGTTTTCATGGATTTTGGGGGTTGACAGGCATGCGTATCGAACCCACCTTTTGAATCTCTGGAAGCGTCCCACATAAATTTTTCGCTTCAGGAGGGTGTGTCCTCGTCGAGAGGGACGGACGGCGTGGATGAGGAAAAAAGGGGACAGGAGGGAGGTTGGGAATCCCAGGCGCAGTCGACCGGTGCTGATGCACACGGATTGGGTACCTGTTTCTCCACAGGGACGTCCCCCCTTGAGGAAGTAATTTTCAGCAGGCTGACTCTTGGGTCTGATGCTGCCTTTAGCAAGTGGTTTAGTCGACCTGATGAACTGATTGATAGAAAAAACTAGAAGGGCGTCGGTACAGGATTCTTATGCTGCCAGGGGGTCGAATGGGCGTTGAATTTGGCGATGGTGGAGAGAGACGGCGCTGATGGAGGGAAATGCCGGCTTGTCTTTTTGAAGGTTTGGATAGGGGCATGTATAGTTGAATCGCGAAAGGGTTCCCCTCAAAAAAATGGCGGAAAAACGGACCGCTTGGTGAACGGAAGGGACTCTCTTTGAGGTTCTTTTTGGCCTTTTAGTAGCTTTCAGCCGAAAACCAAAGGGGGGGGCAGTCCCCAACACCGTCAAAGACAGCTCTGATAGCAATGTTGTGGCGCCTGTTTTGAGAAGGGTTTCCCCGGGGTTTGGGAAAAAGAGGAGGGTACGTGGCGACAGCTTCCTTGACTTTTGAAATGCTTGCTTGAGGAAGACCCCTCATCAGGCCTTGGGGTTCCTGCAAGTGCATGTAAAAGGGTTTCCATGATGGATGCGATGCGGGGCAGGTCTTTTGGGGGGCTTGACTGAGGATCGTGAAAAATTTGTTGCTACAGCATCCTTGTTGGAGGGGGGGGGACCTGGGGGAGAGAGGCGGTGCTCCAGAAGCAACCTCTTGCTGCTGAAACAAAATTTGTATTACCTGCCAGGGCCACTCTGTGCACAGTCTAAAACTGTAGGAGTGCTCAGTTTTTCCTTTTGAAGATGGGGATGTGTCGATGTAGCAGGACGAAGGGGATAAACCCCCCCAAGTGCCACCCCATCATCCGCTAAGGGCTCCAGTGTTCTGGGCCAAAACATGAGTTAAAAAATAAAAGTAAAAAGGGTGTGGTGAGGGGGGTTTTGGGGGTGTTTTGGGGTGCTTTGGTACTTTGTATTGCCCTTCATAGGTCGAAAATTAAAAAAAAATTTTGGGGCTAGGAGGGAAATGCGTCGGCGATTTTTAGGCAAAAGGGAGTGGTCTGGTTCGTAAGCATAGAGGCATATGTTCACCCCAGAAAGAAGGGGGCAATCCTTTTTTTCACTAGTGTAGAGGGGGGGGACTTGGCGCTTTTTTACATAGCCCAGGGCCCTTCAGCTCTGTGAAGGGCTGCTTTCTGCAGCAAGTTGTCGAGCAAGTTTTTGAGGAAAAAGGTATTTGGGCGCTGGGGGCCGCTATAGGCGGCGGCCGCCCTTTCCGTTTTTTGGCTAGGGGGAACCTTTTGCGTTTCCCCGCCCGAGGCGTTTGGGGAATTTTTTTCTGCTTTGCTCCTGTCTGGCCCTGATTTTGGGTTTTTGCGTCTGGGGTGCCCGGGGGTGCATGGAGTACGGTTGACCCCTGCAATGTGTCCCGTCTGGCGGGGGCACTGTTAGGGCGGGGGGCACTGCGATGTGTGATGGGCTGCCCAAAGCATTACATATTTAGGTGGTCCGCCCCTTTTTCGGGCGGCTTACCACTCCTCCCCCATTGGGGAGACTGCACAAATATTTCTGTGGGTGGAGAAACCAAAGAGCGTAAAACAAATCCAACCCTCCGCTGTTTCCCCGGCCCCGTGGGGGGAGTCTTTCCAGACCTTCATCTCGAGCAGGGATCGGGAAAGGGCTCGGGGGCGCTGAGGGCTGCTTGGTGAACTGGAGGGGTGTGTCAAGGAAAATTTTGAGGGATTTTAAAATTTAATGGTATGTCCCCTTGGATATCAACCACTCTGAGATGCGGGGAAAAATTCATTTGAAGACCCTGAGGACGTGGTCGTTTTTGGGATAGGGGTTTTTTACCCCTTAGGCGGAATGCATTTCAGCAGCTCGGAGGGAACCCGGTTTGACGTTGATCCTGAGAAGGGGGGGGCTTGACTTTTGGGTGCCGCAGCCGGGGGGTTTTTGGTTTATGTGTCGTCGGACGCATTTAAAGGGGGGGAGTGGGGGCAGGAGGGTGGTGCCGTGTTCGAAATCCGGGTCCCAATGTACCCTGGTAACTACAGATTTTTTTCACAGTGAGGAGGGTAATTATTCAAGGGGACAATTCCCAAGTTTTTTATTTACAAAGTTGGCGTATTATACACAAAGGGAGGAACCCCCAAACAAGGAATGCCCATCCGAGCAGCCACCCTCGCTGTCAAGGGGCGGGTTCGCCTGGCGAATGACGAACCTTGGTAGGTGCCCGGAGTACCCCCCGAGGCTTAACCTCAGGCATCCTTTCGGGGTATCATTTGGGAAACACCCGGGTCTTGTGGCACGGGAACGTTATGGGGATCGTGAGACTTGGGGGAATTCCGAACAGATTTTGGCCAATAGCAAGCTGTATACGGGACTAAAAAGGCTGTAAAATGTGGTGGGGGCTGTCAAACTTTTTCCCCTTTTAAAATTGGGGGTGGGGCAAAGCTGTTCCCTTGCCCCAAAACATTTTTCAACCCCTGTAGGAAGGATAATGGCAGAGCACTCCCAAAAGTCAGTGTGGGAAATACTAGGCAATATCAAGGTCCAGACCTTGACTTTGCCGACGATTTTGTTATCCTATCTGTTTTCTTGAGTCATGGGGGCGGCTCTTGAGGCATTTCCCATGAGGCAAACCCCTAGGCCTAGAGGTCTCCTGGCCCCAGACCAAGATTCGGGATTTTAGGCCTGTTGGGAAAACCCGTTCAGTCGATCCTACTTTGGCGAGGACGTTTTAAATTACAGAGAGTTTTATTCCTTTGGGAGCGTAGTCCCAAATTTGGGCTGTCAGACCAAAAAACAATAGGGCGGATGGTCTGGGAACATAGAGTCTGTTTGTGTGTGGTGGTGTGTGGGGGGTGTGGTGGTGTGTGTGTGTTGTGTTTGTGTTGTGTGTTCGGTGTGGCATTTGTAACAAATATATAATATATTATATAATAAAATTTTATTATTATATAAATTTTTTAAAAAAATTAAAAAATGCTGAAACATGATTTTTTTTTTTTTTTTTTTTTTTTTTTTTTTTTTTTTTTGCATGTAAAATATATAATATTTTATATAATATAATATTATTATATTATATATATAAATATAATTTTAATTTTAAAATATTATATATATATTATTTAAAAATATATTATATATATATATATTATATATATATTATATATTATATAAAATTTATATTTATAACATATATAATATAATTATTATAATATATAATATAAAATTATAATATATATATATATTATATTTATATAATAAAATATTTCTATATGTCAGACAGCAATTGGTTCGAGGGTTCGAGCCCCGGCCCGCGCATTGTTCTTTGGGAAAGGAACTTAAAACCGATTGCCTACCTAGAAAAGACTTTCCCCTTTGACGCATGTGTCGTAGGGGAAGTCCCCCCCGGGGCAAAAAACCGCGGTTGATTACGGAAGGGTGGCCTGCATTAAACCCCATATGATTGAAAGGCCTATGTCCTGCGTGGAAATGAATGGCTGTGTGTTGTGTGTGTGTTGTGTTGTGTGGTTTGGGTTTTGTTGTATATAAAAATGTAAATTTTTTTTATATATATATTATGTATATTTGTATATTATATTATGTATATTGGTGTGGGGGTGCAGTGATATGTATCATATACTGTATTATATGATATAATGTCGGTAAACATTTTTTTTTTTATATTTTATAATATAAATTTTAATTTTTTATGTATAACATATTACATGGGGGGGGAAAGATGGGGGGGTTGGTAGACAATATCATATAATGACAAAAAAAGATAATACATAATTATATATATTATTATATATAATATATATTTTATATATTATAATAAATATAATTATAATATTTTTTTTTTTTTAATTATTTATTTCCACTAAATATTGGTTAAATTTTTTATTTATTACCACAAATTAAAACATTTTATTGGGGTGTGTGGGGTGGTGTGTTGTTTTCAAGGTAACGCAACGCAGTAAAAATACATTAGGTGTGATACGGGCATCGGATAGAAAGAGTTTTTAGTGAATGCATTTAATGGGACAGACTAGAGAAGTAGGGAAACGAAAACAAGCATAACACTGTCAGTGGGATATATGGTTTTGAGCAAAAAAAAAAGTGGAAAGCTGTTTCCCGTGTTCTGAAAGTAGAATGCATGTTCAGTGTTCTGAAAGGAAAATTTGTGTTCCCGTGTTTTGAAAGGAATGTCATGTTTTTCCCGTATAAAAGAAAACGGGAAATTCAGTTTTCCAGTACTCAGAAAACGGAAGTCGTGTTTCAGTACTCAGAAAGGGAATGTCAGTGTTTTCCCAAAATAATAAGAAAGCGGGAAAGTCAGTGTTTCCGTACTAAAAAGGGGGGGGACGAAAAATGTCAGTGTTTCCAGTTAGAAAACGGGAAAGTAGTGTTCGTACCAGAAAGCGAAAGTCAGTGTTTTTTCCCGACAAGAAAGCGGGGAATTTT
>NW_023642686.1:0-9679 GCF_015228065.2 Penaeus monodon | reverse complement strand
TTTAAGAAAAAAAACAAAAAAACAATTTTAAAAAAAATAATCGCCATATTTTCCTTTAAATACTAAATCCTTTTAAAAGAAAAAACACAGTCTTTCAACTTCCTTATTTGGAAATAAATAATGTTCAGTAAAAATTTGGTGAGATAAAAAAGTTATTTTTCCTTCCTGAATAGCTAGCTAAATCTGAGAGAAAAAAAAAAAACAAAAAAAAAAACACTTGAGCAACGGGGGCAAAATACATGATAAATTCAAACTGGAATTATTAAAGAAATCTCTAAGTTTGTATTTAGTGGGAAATAATATCGGACAATATAATTTATTTGCAAACAGAGCACTATGAGAACACTTCGTATATTAAATCAAAAAAATCAAGCGGGAAAAATTCACGAAAGTCGTAATGAATGATATTTTCCCAAAAACTGTCATAAAATTAATGACGGGACGTTGGGCAAACTGAAAAAAATCCCTCAAGAAAATGAGGAGGAGGAGGACTATAAGGAATGGGCCCTTTTTCAACATGAAAATTTTTTTTCATATTCTTTGAAAAGACAACAGGACAAACATAAGTGGTTTCTATAATAAATGAAAGATACAAACCATAAACACTGGGAAAGAAAAAGGAGAGAGAAAAAAAAAAAAAAAAAGGATGATGCTTTTGAATACATGACTTAAACAATTCACCAAATTAGATATAAGATCCCAAATTTTTTGCAAACCTCATACAATTTTTGTGCCCGATCATGGGGGAATAAAAAGACGCACAAGATTTAAATTTTTTCATCATTCAGATGGAAATTTTTTTTAAATTTTTTGTCCAACTTAATACAATAAACCAGCTTTTTTTACTTTTGAAGAACCAATAAATAGCAACCAGGCCTAGACAATTTAACAAAATTTTTTGGACGTTCGAAGCATGTGGGCAACATTCATATAGTTAATTATCTGACCTCGGGCGGATTTTCATGGAATCCCATTGTGTTAGTTCACTCATTATTTTTACCCGCATCAAAGTTCAAATTTTACCCAGTAAGGCACACATCTTAAAATGCAAACTTTTATCGCATTGAAGTATTAAAAATACCATATATGTTAAAAAAAAAGGGAAAGGATTTTACTGCAATACTTATAAAAAAAATCTAAAGGGCCCTTTGCCATATAAGACTAATTTAAATTTTACATGTTACCACTTTTAAAATTATCACATTCTTAAAAAGGCCCCAAATTTTTGGTTTAGCCCCAAAAAGGGGTTTCAAAAAGAAAAAAAAGGAGAAAAAAGGAGGAAGAAGCAGAAGGGAAGCAAGAAGAGGAAGGAAGAAAGGGAAGGGAAGAAGCACAAAGAGGAGAAAGGGAAAAAGAGGGAGGCATAAAGAGGGGAAAGAGGGGAAGAGGAAGAAAGCAAAAGAGGGAGGAAAGAAGAGGAAAAAGCTAAAAGGGAGAAGAAGAGGAAGAGGAAGAAGGCAAAAGGGAGAAGGAGAGGAAGGGAAGAAGGCTAAAAGGGGAGAAAGAAAGGGAAGAGGGGAAGAACAAGAGGAAAAAAGGGAAGAGGAGGAAAAAGAAAGAGGAGGAGGCAAAACAAGCAGAAGAGAAGACGACAACAGAGAGAGAAAAGGGAAAAAGGGGGAAGAAAAGGGGAATAAAGGGACAGAAATAAAAGGTGGGGATTAACCACCCCAAAAGCTTTCACAACCGAACCAAGCACAAGGAACAAGGGCCCACCACCCCAAAAACGTTAAAAGCAAAAAATTTTTTAAAACAAAAAAAGGAGGCACAGGAGGGGGGAGTGGGAGGTTTTTAAGGAGAGGGAGGAGAGGAGGAGAGGATGGAGGTAGAGAAGGAGAGGAAGGATGATGAAGGAGAGAAGAAGTAGAAGGGGGGAGGAGGTAGGTAGGAGGATGGAGGGAAAAAAAAAAAAAAAAAAAAATAAACCAGAAGGGGAGGAAGGAGTGGTAAAAGGAAAAAGAAAGGGGATAGTAAATGTGACGGTAAGCGTATGGATTTTCTATTTTAAGGGGAAGACGGGGGGAAGCAAAACAATTAGATTTAAAAGAGGGAAATTTTAAAATAAATAATAAAAAATAAAAGTTGAGAGGGGAAATAAATAAAAAAAAAAGAAAGAATTAAAAATAAGAAAAAGGAAAAAGGGGAAAAGAAGGAAAAGAAGTAGGGGGGGGAAAATGAATTTAAGTTAAAAAGAAAAAAAAAGAAAAAGGGGTAGAGAAAAATAGAAAAAAAAAGAAAAAAAAAAAAAAAAAAAATAAATAAAAAAAAAAAAAAAAAATAAAAAAAATAAAATAAAAAAAATATAAAAATAAAAAAAAAATTATATAATTATAATAATATTTTAAAATATAATAATAAAAAAATATAAATAAAATAAAAATATTTAGCAATATATATATATAAACATAACATAATTACAATAATACAAAAACAAAAAACAAAAACAAATAAAAAAATTTTAACTTAAATAACAATATAAAAAAATAAAAAAAACAAAAACAATAAAAATAATTAACATAAAAACAGATATACCAAAAACATAACAACAAACATAAAAACTATACAAAAAAAAAATTTTAAACTAATATACTATAAAAATATAAAACAAAAAAAATTAATAATATTTTTATATTATACCATACTCCATAAATATATATATATAATTATAAATATTATTATAATATTTTGCACACATGCATGTATATAAATACTTTAAATATGTAAAGCATATCAATGTACAATACATAAAAAAGATAGACAAACACATAGCTTACACGTACACATATATACAATAAACAATAAATGAATACCTTTAACACAATCCATAACCATACACAAACAGTGATATATATAAAAAATTTTAAATATAAATTATTTAAAAATTAACATACCATACACATACACTACAATACACAACCATACCTAAAATTTTAAAATTTCATACAATACTTTCATACAACACATTCATACATAAAAATTTATAATACACATTATAAACAATACACATACAAAAATACAATACACTACTTTACACTAACATACATAAAAACATAACTAACATCACATACCACCCATACACAGATGCAGCCCTTTTAATTTGTTTAAAGATAATAGTATGAAAATACTTTTCAAAGTTTATATGAGGGAAAGTAGTGTCCACTATAGAATTCATAGTGCTTCAGGAATTTCGAGTAAATGTGAAGACGTAGAAGGAGAATGATTTTAAATACACATTTTAGTTCGGGCCCTTTATTCCACTTTCTTCCCCCTTTTTTCTCCTTGTTGCGTTTTTTTTGTTTTTTGCCTCCTCTCTTTTTTTTACATCTTTCTTTTTCCTCTGTAGTTTCTCCCTTTTCCTCTTTTTTTCCCTTTTATAGTTCCCTCTTCCCTTCCTATCTCCTTTATACCTTTCTTCCTTTTCCCTTTTATCTCCTTTTTTTAAGCTTTCTTCCTCTTCTATCCCCTTTATAGCTTTCTTCCTCTTCCTCTTTGCCTTTTTATAGCCTCCCTCTTTTTCCCTCTTTCTCTCTTTGTACTTTCTCCCCTTTTCCTCTTTCTTCCTTCCTTTTTTGCTTGCCTTTGTTCTTCCTCCTTTTTTCTCTTATTTTAACTTTTGTAATCCTGTATAGGGGACTGCCCAAAAATTATGGGGGCCTTATTTAAGAATGTGAAATTTTGAAAAGTGGTAACATGGGGAATTTTTCAATTAGTCAAAATGGCAAAGGTTTAGATTTTTTTTATAAGTTTTGCAGTCAAATCACATTGCTTTTTTTTTTAACAAGTATATGGTTTTTTTAATACTTTTTAATGATAGAGATAATAAGATTAGCATTTTTTAGAGATGTGTCCCTTATGGGTAAAAATTTAAAATTTTGACTGCAGGTAGGAAATATATTTGAAGTGAACTAACACAATGGGTTTTCCTAGGGAAAAAATGCCGCCCTGAGGCAGAGGGTAAGTTGAACTATAGTAGAATGTTCCCCGACGATGCTTCAGATACGTCCAAAAAATTGTGTATAAGTTTTTCTGAGGCCGGTTGCTTTTTTGTGGTTCTTCAAAAGAAGAAGCATGGTTTATGTTTTAGAGTTGGACAAAAATTTAAAAAAATTTCCATGTGAGATGATGAAAAATTTTTAAAAATTTGGCGTTTTTTTATGTAACCTGATGACGGACACAAAAATTGTATAGGAGGTTTTCCCCAAAAAAATGTGGCACTTATATTAATTTGGGAATTGCTATAGCATGTATTCAAAAGACATCATCCTTTTTTTTTTTTTCTTTCTCTCTTTTTTTTTCCCAGGTTAGGTTTATGATCTTTCATTATGTATAGAAGAAATTAGTGTTTGTCCTGTTGTCTTCTGAAAGAATATGAAAAAAAAATTTGCATTTTAAAAGGCCTTTCCCTTGATGTCCTCCTCCTCCTCATTTCTTAGAGGTATTTGTTCGGGTTTTCCCAACAGGCCTGTCTTTAATTTTTGACAGTTTTTGGAGAAATATGCACTTTTACGATTAGCTGTAAATTTTTCCCCGGCATTGATTTTGGGGTTTAATATACGGAGATGTTCTCATAGGCTCTGTTTTAAATAATTATATTGTCCGATATTACCCTAATAAATAGCAATCTTGGGGAATTTCTTTTAATTTCCAGTTTGAATTTATCGTATTTTGCCCAGTGCTCAAGGTTTTTTTTTTTTTTTTTTTGTTACTAGATTTGGGGGCGTTTTCAGGATGGAAAGTAGACTTATTTATTAAACCAATTTCTACTGAAATATTTTATTTAAAAAAGATAGGAGATTTTGAGAAGATGGTGTTTTGCTTTTAAAGGATTTAGTTTTTAAGGAAAGTTGGCAGATTTTTTTATTTTAAAAATGCATACTATAACCATCCATAATAGAATTTTTTTTGCATTGAATGACCAATAGAATTTTTGTTTTAATATATAATCAAAGAATTTTGACCCCCCAAGATAAGACAAGCCAAAGATTGATATTTTTTGAAATAAAAAAACCCTATTGGAAGGTGCAGATAATTTTTCCCCTAACCCCAATGGTGTGAAGAGATTTTTTGCCAATATTTAAAAAAGTTTTTGTACTCTAGAACAATGGAAATTGAGATCCGAATTTTTAGTTGAAGAAAAAAAAATGGCTTTATTTTTTTTCTCTTTTTGTATTTTTTTAAAGCATTAATATTTTTGGTTTAAGTCACTCGACTGCTCCAATTTATAACAGATGTTTTTAATTTGTAGACATTTAAAATTGTTTTTTATTTTCCATTCGTTTCATTTTTTTGAGAAAAATAAAACCGTATGAGGAAAAAGTCCAAACTCATTCCCTAGAATTTGTGTAAGTAAAATCAGGAAAAAAATTATTAAGCTTTTTCACCCTTTCCATATAACGCTGTGTAGGGAAAAACCTTTTTTAAGGGAAATAAAAAATGTTCATTTATTTTTTTCAGAAGGGGTTTATAATATCTTTTTCAGAATCGAATATCATGGTTTTTTACAAAAATCTCTTGCTGTATTTGGGAAAAAGATCTAAGTTTTCAAACATAATTTTGACCCGTAATTATTTTAATTGGGAGGGTACAGCCCGCCGAAGGTACTTGCTTCCCCGCTTTTGTTGTATAAGAAGTTTTTCTGATCTAAAGAAATTGTATGGTGCAGGTATTACCTTAAAAACTCCATTTTTAACTGTCTTTTTTTTATCCCGAAATGACTGTAGTGAATCTTAGTTTTTCTTTTTTTTTGTTTACGTTTTGCCCTTTTTTCAGTTCCCCCCCAATCCCTTTCCCGTTGTTGTCGTGGGGGGGCCCCTTTGGAGGCGGAGCTGGGACCCAATGAGGGGAACTTCCCAACCTTGGGGCTCAGCCCCACTCAACTAATTTTTCATGGGTTTTTTTTTCCTTCCCACTTTTCGTTTTGCCTCACCAAACCCCTTTTGCTATCCATCCTAAGGGTGAGAGCCGGTGAAAAGGATGAAAGGCGATTTGTGCCCGTCCTGAACGGCCTGAGGGAGCCAGGGCACGGTATTCCCTATTTTTTTAGCCCTACCCCCAAGGGGACCCTGAGGGGGGGACTGTTTTCCCCCAACTAATCCAGGCTTTCCATGGCCAGGGAATTGAAAACTTACCTCCACTATTAGGGGCAATGAGGCTTGCCCCTTATCAAATACCCCAACGATGTAAACCCACCCGATTCCCCGACCCCAGGCTCTCCTTTGGGCCACGGCTCCCCAACACTGCAAAAAACTACCCCCCCAAACCAATGCCCACTAGAAATAGTAAAACCAATCCTAAGAAACATTTTTACTCTCCCAGCACGTCAACTTCATCACCCTACCCCACAACCCAACATAAAAACCCCCCCAAACCCCCCATAAACCTTACAGCCTTATGCCCACCCCCCAAACATACCTCCCTCAAAAACCCCTCGCACGCACCCGCCCCCTTTGACTACCCCATCATACAACAAATTGAAACCCCCTTTAGACAGCCCAAAAAGGGACCGATTTTTCGTGATCCCTCCCACAGCTCCCACTTTGACAACACCCTTCTCTTCCAACAATTTTCCAAAAACAAGTAGGTAAAGTCTCTTTTGTAGCCGACCCGACCCCCTCCCGTTTTGTCCCCTAACTCCGAAAACCAAGCTATAGCATTAACAAAACTAACAGACAATATGGTAACCCCACCTGCAGAACCCCCTCCAAAACCCCAAACTTGCATGGAACAGTTTTAATTCCCCCCGCAAATTGCCCCAAATTTTGACAAAGATTTTCAGATTGTGGGGAAAGACCCACTTTTTGGGTTTACAGACTAGATGCAACGTCAGTACAAGCTATCCATTCCCCCCAAGGTAAACGAAAGAAACCCACTAACATAGCCAAAATTCCTTCCGTAGACATACCTTTCCCTTTTCGTCTATATAGGAGGAGGGAATCCCTCCCTGTCTCCATACCAACCTCCCCCACGTCAGTGCCAAAATTTTTGGCGTCTAGGACACCCAGCCAAACATGCCCCCCACAGCCAGATGCCCATATGTGCCCCCAAACCGGCCATTTCCCCCATCTAACTGCCCGCACAATCACGCAAGTGCCAACTGTGGCGGGCCCCCCATAAGAATTTTATAGGGGGGTGGGCCCCCCTACAAATTTGAGTTGAGGTAGCAACTCTCAGATTAAATTGGACCCACTACGTGAAGCCAGACAAGAAGCAGTCGACGTGGTTTCTTTTTTATCCTTACTCCAGTAATATGTCATTTTTACCAATTTCCTAAACCACCCCCCCTACACTAAACCCCCCCCTTCTACCTCCCACCCTTTCCCCCGTCAAAATCTTTTGCCATCCCAAATCCAGACATCCAATCTTCTACAGATATCTCAATACCCCCACAAACCCCCAAAACCTCCCCTCTCCCTCCCGCACTACCAGTAACAGACGAACAAACGTTCCCCCCCCCTCTTTCCCCACCACACAATCCTCCCCCTTCCTTTACCCTTGCTTTAGACACCAGTCCCTCTTTCCCCCCCCCACAAGAAATCCTATATCCCCCCCAAATCCCAAACCAACTAGAAGAAGAAACCCTTGAAAATATTTAAGTTACCTAATGAAAACGACACTCAACCTCCAAAAATTTTCAACTCCTATCCCTTTACACTCCAAGAAGCGATATCCATCCTCCTCCTAACGAAACCCCCCAACCCTATCCTCCCACCCCCTCCCCAAAACAGCCCCTCCCCCCCAACCCCCAAAACCCCCCCCCAATTTACCCTCCCCCCCTCCCCTCTATCCCTTTTCCATCCCTCCTGGATACACAGAAATCCCCTTTTGTCACAAGTACCCCTCCCATCTCCTAATACCCCCCCAGTAGAACACCAACCCCAACCTCTCCATCTCAGACCTCTCAGTCCTTTCCCCCCCCTCTAACTGTTTCCCCCTCAAGATCAGTAAAGAAACTACCTTTTCATTGGAATATTCGCGGTTTCCGCTCCCACAGAACCTGACCTTCGTCATTCCTTTTTCCTCTTATATTCCATCATTGTATGCCTTCAAGAGACCTTTCAAACACATCCTCCAAACCCCAATTACATTTTTTTTTACCCCCAATTTCCCTTTAGTCTCACCAACTTATCAAATCAGAAAACACCTTAGTCACACCCCCCTTTAAACCAATTTCCCTGCACAGTTGTAATTTCCCCCTTTCAATCCCACACATCCATTTCGTGCCCACGTTTTGAAAAAACCCCCGTACCTTGCTTTCCCCCATATCCCCCTTCCCCGCCTCCCAACCCATAGACTCCTTCAGAATCCCACACTTTCTGTTTTCAACAACCATTCTCTTCTCAAACGTATAATATCCTCACAAATCTAACTTTACCACCCCCGCCCCAAACCCTTTCACTCCCCAAATTCCTTTGCCCAGTTAGACAAAAATCACTAACTCAACCCCCCTTTCCGAAAAAATAACTATAGGCTACATGACCTTAGATTTTCGCACTTTCTCTTGCTTTTAACCTTTAACCATAACCATTTTTTCGATTTTGTCATTAATATATTTTTTTTTTTCATGATTTTTTTTTGATTTTTCCGGTGGTTTCTTTTTTAATTTCTTTTATTGTCAATTTATTTTTCATACTGTTGTTTTTCTGTATGACTTTTTATTGTTTTCTCTTTTTCTTTTTTTTATATCTTACTTTTTTGTTTTTTAATAAAAACATTTTCATATTCTTTCTACTTTTTTCCTCTTTTCTTCTGGTTCTCTATTAAAATTTTTTCTATTTTTCTTCCTTCCTTTTTATTCCCCCAAAATTTTATATATATATATAAAATAATTATTTTTTTTATGGTAGGTTCATGTTTGAGCCGCCCTGGTCACAGCATGAAATAATTGTGTTTTATGTTGTGAGCTTTCAAGTGAGTACGGGAGGGGCCCCAGTTCCTTTTCCCTGGAGAGTGCTGGGTTTTCCCTTTTTTGGAACATTCTCTCTTCCGGGGTTGGGACCAGCAGACTTTGGGCGGCGGCACCCAGTGGCTAAGTGGCAACTGAGGTGGAGTTCCTGCCCAAGGGGGAAAAACGCGCCAGCCGGTGACTTTAACCCTCGAAAAACAGATTGCCGTATACCAGTCTTGGTCCAATGCTCTTTAACCCCTTGGCCACCCCGGCCTTTATATATATAAATTTAAAAATATACATAACATATGCCCCAAAAACATACACATGTAACTTTAAATAATCACAGTATAACATGCACATATTTACAAACCTATGTACAAATAACAATGTACCAGTTTAAAAATACAAACATTTATTATTATAATATATATTATATTAATTTTATTATATATATATATAATATGTATGTAAATAAAAATAAAATATAAAGGCCGCGGTGGGGCCCAAATGGTTTAAAAGGATTGGACTCAATTTTATATATTAATAATTTTATATATTATATATAATATATATATATATATAAAATAAATTAATATAAATATATAAAATATATTACATTATAATAATATATATATATTAATAAATAAAAATATAATAATATATATATATAATTTTATATATATTTTAAATATATATATAATTAAAATTATATAATATATATATATATAAAATATATATATATATAATTGAGTCCCAAGCTCTTAACCACTTTGGGCCCCCCACGGCCTTTAT
>NW_023642685.1:0-7500 GCF_015228065.2 Penaeus monodon | reverse complement strand
AAATAAACACACATGACAGTCTTCCTTATTTACACAAGTTATTACCCGTACACTTTTCTATAGACTCAATACAGGGGGGACACCAGCAGTCACACTGCACGCTACAGCTTATAATAGGGCAACACAAAGTTTATCAGGTCACCAGGGCACACACGAGGTCTTCACAGGAGCGGCACCCCACCCGTCTCCTGACTTGTTCCTCCGCTCCTCCGCTCACAGCCAGCTGCGTCATGTTTGCCCAGGTCCCTTCACGTTAACACATGCCCAGGTCATCCTTTCATGTTTAAAACATGTTTCGCACAGAGACAAAGACCACTGGCGTAGCAATATATATATATATATAATATAATATAAATATAATATATTATATATATAATATATATATATAAAATATATAATATATATTACATGTGGATATATATATATATATATATAATATAATATATATATATATATATATGTGTGTGTGTGTGGTGTGTGTGTGTGTGTGTGTGTGTGTGTGTGTGTGTGTATGTGTGTTTGCCCTTTCTAAAAGATTTTATAAGCAGAAGTTAAAGGAGAGAAAATAAGTAATAATAACGTCATAATTAATTAGAATAGCAATAAAAACGATAGTTGCACTGATATATATCAAATTTAAAACAAATAACGATGAAAGCATAAAAAAGGTAAAACAGATGAGAAAAAGCATATCAGGATTTTACAATATGAAAAGGCGGAAGATTTCAAAAATGAGGGTTGTGTCTTGAATTTTCCCTTTATTTCATTAGAATATGCTACGAGTGAAACAAGTTATGAGTGCAAAATCTTCTTGTTCAAATGCTTATCATTTGACGATATATAATAATAATAATAAAAAATAAATAAAAGCAATTACTTGAAATCGGAAAAGGCGTCAAAGACTAATAGATAAATTGGTAATACATGTACAGAAAATAATACTTCATTAAGTAAAGACATAAAGTAAAGTTCATTTGCACACAGAGCATAATCCTCTTCGCTCGCCCTCGGAAACCGATGTCCGAATAAGGCATGCATTGGTTCGAACACGAAAGGCTTCGAGAGCCGTGTTGCTGATGCCTCGAAACTCGGCTTTGTGTCTCGCGGAGCGCATGTCGTATCGGCCGCCGGCATCTGACCTCTCCTCGGAGCCGCCGCCGCGTTACGAAGAGGTGAATGGTCGAGAGGCTCTAAATAAAAGCGGTTGACGGTTTGTTTATGTCATTCGGTGCTCTGGCAAAGGGGAGGAGAGGAAGATGAGGGCTGGTGGGCGAGAGGAAAAAAAAAATGAGAGGAGCTTAGAAAGTAAAAGATAGGGAAAAAAAGTGTATATATATATATATATATGTATATATATATATATATATATATATATATATATATATATATATATCAGATAAAAAGGTATATATTAAAATGGTATAAGTAAAAGCGATTGGTAGGTTGTTTACGCCATTCGTTGCTCTGCAAAGGGGACGAGAGGTATCACAGGGATGGTGGCGGTGAGATTGCGAAGTGCTGAAGCAGGAAGAGGAGGAGGGAGGAGGTTGAAAAATAAAAATTGAATATAAAAAGAAATACGAACCGATGGAGAAGAAAAAAAGAAGAGTAGGTAATATACTAAATGTGATAGGAGGGAACAAAATACAAGAAAACAATATCACGTAATAAAGGCATGTATCATAGTAATTGAAATAAAAACAACTGGTGGGTTTTTCATTCCATTTGGTGCTCCGGAAAAGAAGACGAGGTGCAGGTGAGGGAAGGATAAATAAGGGAAGGAGAGGAACAGGTGGAAAGGGAAGAGAAACAGAATTTAAAAGAATTTACCCAAAGGAGAAAGGAAAAGAATAGGTAAGAAAAATTAAAGTGATAACAAAGAGCGGAAGTATTAGAAAGAAAGAAAAAGGTAGTAAATCCATGCATGAAAATAACACATCCAAAACGCCATGACAATTGCAGTATTTCAATTTATCTACGGTTACACCTTACAATATTTGTAGTTTTTTGTTAATAAAAGACACGACTGCTTCCTCCCCATCCAATATGGACTCCATGAATGACCGTAAAGGAGACATGTTACCAGTGGAAATTCTCTTGTGTAAACATTAAACAATGTGTGGAGTTATGCCAGGCTTCATCCCCTATGACATCTGAGGGTAGGAGAGGGGACAGAGGGAGGAAGGCGAAGGGTATGTTAGACAGAATTAAAGAAGAGGAAGCGGAAGGGAAAAGGGGGGAAGTGGAGAATGAAGCAGTGCAGGGCAAAGATGAAATTGAAGAAGACGTAAGAGGAGGAGGCGAAGTGAAAGATGAAGAGAGAAAAAAGGAAGAGGAAGGGGAAGAGAGAGGAGGATAGATGAGGGACGAGAGAATGAAGGATGAGGATGGAATAAGAGGAGAAGGGAGAGGAAGGGAAACGAAGGAGAAAGAGTGAGAGACGAAGATGAAATTAAAAAACGAAGGAAAGTGAGGAATAGAGATGAAAGAGAACGTAGAGAAATGTAAATATGGATTTGAAGAAGGTTTGAGAAAAAACAAAGGAAGGAAGAGTGAAAGACGAAGATGGAATTAAAGAAGAGTGAAAGCGAAGATGGAATTAAAGAAGAGTGAGAGAGAAAAGGAGAATCGAAAGAGAAAGATGGAATATTAGGAGGAGGAAAGAAAATGAGGATCACTGAAAACCCGATGACAGACAAAGATGCAATTAAATGAGATGAAAGGAGAGGAGGGGAAGTAACAGACGAGAATGAAGTTAAAGAGGAGGGCAGAGGGAGGAAGGAATAAAAGAAGAAGAAATTACGGAGAAGAGAAGGGAAATAGATGTGATGATAATGGAAAGTCATATATATCAGAAAGAAAAAAAAGGTAAGAGAACAACGGAAAGGAGATGAAAGAATGAAATGAAAGGAAGAAATGGAAAGTGATGGACTGGACGGTAATGGCAAATGATAAAAAAGGGAAAGCGAAAAGAGCAGAAGAATCAGGAATTAAGACAGAATTAGAGAAAGTTTTGCTCAACTCCTTCTTATGTGGCGATCAGGCGATCAGAGGAAAGAAAGGCGAAAAGAAATAAATTAGGGGAATAGAGAACGAAAGAGAGAGAGAGAGAGAAATGAATTCGACGATAAAGAAGAGATGTAAAACGAAAAAATAACAAAGCTTTGATGAAGACGGAAAATTATGCAAATCGGAAAGAACAGTAAGACCGAAAATTAGAGCTTAAAATGAGTTCTGCAAAGGACAAAGAAAACGAGGAGATGGAAAGAAAATGACTCGATGATTCTGAAATGCAAAAGTAAAAGTAAGAGTAAAAAGTGGATCAGAAGTTACTCATTAACAAATTTTTAATCTTAAAGGTATTTTACCGATCTCGTGCTCAAGGGTTTTGCAAAGGAGAGACGTTAATGAAAAAGAAAAGAAGAAAGTCATCAAAAAAGGGAATGAGAAAGATTCGGTTACAAAGGAAAATTCGATAATCAGGAAAGAAGGAGAGAAAAAGCAATGGAGGAAGCAATGAATGTCAAAGAAGAAAAAAAAAACTGATAAGAAAGAAAAAATACACAAAATGAGATAGAAGTTGACTATAAAAGGATGATTAGCAAATAGAAGGAAGAAAGAGGAAGACAGAAGAAAAAAAAGCTGCGGAAAAAAGTTGGATTTTTTATAATTCTTAATATATCTATTTCTATATTTTTACTCAAATACAGCCAGAAAACTCGCCTCTTCTTCCAGTGATCAGAAGAAAAAAATCGCAATGTAATAAAGAAGACAGAGAGCAAGAAAGAAAGAAAATGATATATTGAAAAGATGGGAGTGAATATGTGATAATGAAATTGGAATAAAACGCAGTGAATAAAACGGGGACAGGGAAAAGGGGAGATGAGAAGAAGAAAGAGAGAGAGAGAGAAAGGGAGAGAAAGAAAGACAGAGAGAGAGAGAGAGAGAGAGAGAGAGAGAGAGAGGAGAGAGAGGAGAGATAAAAGACAAGAGTAACCAAACAGTGTGAGTACGAGAGGATGAATTTAGAAAAAAAGAAAAGAAAAGGAAAAGGAAATGAGAGAGAACGAACGAACAGAAAGAACAACAAAATCCAAGAAACAAACCAAGAAGAAGACAACGAAAGGAAAGAAAAGAAACAAGTACACGAGAACTGAAATGGTAACAGAGATAAATGCGATGAAAAAGGGGAAAGAACTATATAACAGAAGAAGAAGAGGAGGAAAAGACACGTATAATAACCTAGAGAAAATGGAACAAGGTAATAAATGAGGAAGGAAAACACAATAGAGAAGAAGAAAGACGCGATGGGAGAGAGGGAGAAGGACGAAATCCGAGAGGAAAACCACGAAAGAAAGACAAAAACGAAGAATAGGGGGAAGAGAAACCTAAAGAAAAGGAAAGAAAATAGTAAATGAAAAATGAAAAAAAAAACTAATAGAGAATAAAATAAACGACGAGAGAGAGAAAGAGCGACGAAATCCCAGAAAGAAACCACGAAAGAATGAAATAGGGGAAAGAACGATAAAACAATAATAAAGATAAACCATGACAACAAAAGAAAATGTAGAAGGTAATGAATGAAAACGAAAAAAGCAACAAAGAAAGGAAGCAACGAAAGAGAGAAAGACGAAATCAGAGAATAAAACCACGGAAGAGACAAACAGAGGAAGGGCAGCAGAGCAAAAGGCAATGGAGCGGGAAACGGGAGTGTGTATGTGTGGTGTGTGTTTGTTTGTGAATGTGTTTGGAGTGTGTGTGTTTTGTGTATGTGTGTGTTTTTTTTTATGATGGTGTGTGTTTTTTTATGAAGGTGTGTGTTGTGTTTGAGTGTGTATTTGTGTTTAGTGTGTGAGTGTATGTGTCTGTGTGTTTTGTGTGCGTAAGTGTTTCCGTGTGTGTATCAGTGGACGGACGCACACCAGCATATATGCATGCACATTAGGCAGTGTCCAAAATTATTCCGTTTCGAAACCTCTTGGCGGCGAGGAAGGAGCGGTTAGAGGACGGAGACAAAGCCACACTCGGTAATGAAAGAGAAGGAATGAGAACTGGAAGATACGATGATAAAGGAAATTGACGTGAATCACAAAGAAGAAGAAGAATATAAAGATGGATAATCAGGAATAAGAAGTCAAAGAGTCAGAAGAAGAAACGTGAAGAGAAATGCGTGATGACGATGAAATGACTTGGAATGGAAGGAAGAACGAATGAATGAAGGAATTAGGAGAAAGTTAAAGCCCTTACACCTGGAGAACTTGCGAAAGAAGGAGGGAGAGGAGGGGATGCGGAAGACGCAGTCGTAAAGAATAAAAAGGAAAAGGAGAAATGAGGGAAGAAAGATTATATAACAACATATCACCGAAGTTAGAAAGAAAGAAGAGAAAATGAAATGAAGAGGAAAGTGAACTGGCGAAGTGAATCTGACAGCGGAGAAGAAGAAAATGACGAAGAAGAAAGACGAAGACAAAGGAGGTAAAAAATAGGAAATTATAAATGTTGAGGAAAGAAAAGAAAATTCATATGAAGTAAGGTGGATGACATATTGATTCGTCTCTTTATTATCAATATTTCTATAATAATTTTCATATTTTGCCAAAACAAGTTTACATCAAGAGTTCTCTTATGAAAACTTCAAGGCAATCAAATCAGGCCGAGGAGAAGATAATGTTTACACCCTTATTCCCGACAGTGGTTTAAATAAAGCAGAAAAAAAAAATAAAAAGGGACTCTAAATTAATTATCCTTCCAACCTGTTATGGAAGTTAGTTTTGTAGAATCACTTTAGGAAGGATGGGGGGAATGGAGGAGGGAAAGTAAACGAAGGAAGAAAGAAAGATAGATAGAAAAAGATAAGAAAAGGGAAGAGGAAGAGGAGGTGGTACAGGGAAAAAATGAGGAGGATTGGTAGAGGTAGAAGAAGAAGGAAGAGTTAGTAGAGGTAGAAGAAAGCAAAAAAAGGGGGAAAAAACTCACATAAAAAACAACAACAACATTAACAGGAGCGAGAAAGCACAGCCGAGGAAACCGAACCACACAGCGACAGCCACAGACTGAATGGAGAAGGGAAAGCGCAGAACCGACGCCGATCCATCATGGGAAAGACTTCATAGAACCAGCAAGCAGGGAAAAGGGGCCTCCAGGGAGTAGGTCACAGGAGAAGACGCTCAGGATAATGAGTAGGATGTCTGTAAAAGGAGGGATGCTTTTGGGTTATTGGTAAAGCTACATTTAATGGTGTACTTTGCGGTGGGAATTGATCGATGTTTTTGTATGTGTTTTACAGTGTGTGTATATATTATACTGTATACACATACACATGCATACACACATACACACACACACACACACACACACACACACACACACGCACACACACACACACACACACCCCACACACACACACACCCCAAACAGTATACGAAAGTGTAATTGCATACTTTTAGTTTGTTAAGTATAAGCATGCTTATGTGATCTTTGCTGGGTATGTGTTTTGGGAAAGGGGTGATAAACACGGATTTTTAAAAAAAAGCCTTCAATAAAACTTCTATCATATTTTGTAAATATTTCCGGAGACTGTTTTAACTTTTTTCCAGAAAGTAGCGTTTCAGCGATTGCCCTTAAGCATTTCCCCGAAAAGGTTGCAAGAAAAAACAGCCATTCATAAAGGTACAACGGGCCCTTTTGAACTTTTAGCATTCACGGTTTCGCTTTTAGACACAGGACGGCAGAGAAGGTTTAATACGCATATATTTTTTTTTTTAGAAAGGCATGAACACACACAAACACACACAAAACCCACACAACACACCAAAACACAACCACACAAACACACAAAACAAAAAAAAAAAAAATTTTAAAGAAATAAAAATAAAAAAAAAAAAAAAAAAATAACAAAAAAAAAAAAAAAAAAATAAAAAAAAAAAAAAAAACAAAAACAAAAAAAAAAAAAAAAAAAAAAAAAAAAAAAAAAGGGGGGGGGGGGGGGGGGGGGGGGTGGGTGGGTGTGGGGGAACACAAAACCCCGCACCAACACACAACACACACACACCAACACACACACACACACACACACACAACAAATAAAAATATAAAAATAAGAAATATAATATAAAAAAAAAAAAAAAGAAAAGAAAGAAAAAAAGGGGGGGAAAAAAAAAAAAAAAAATAAAAAAAAATAAAAAAGAATAGAAAAAAAAAAAAAAGAGGAGAAAAAGGAAAAAGAGATAAAAAAAAAAAAGAAAAAAAAAAAAGTTTAAAAATAAAAAAAAAAAAAAAAAAAAATAAGAAAATAAAAGAAATAAAAAAAAAAAAAGATAAAAAAAGATAAGAGGAAAAAAATATAAAAGAAAGGGAAAAAGAAAATAAAAAAAAATAATAGAATTAAAAGATAAAATAGATAAAAAAGAATATAATTTGTGTAAAAGGGAAATATATGATTATAGTATATATATAAATAATAAAAAAATACCAAAAATAAATTTAAAAATTATATGGGAG
>NW_023642684.1:5000-9679 GCF_015228065.2 Penaeus monodon | reverse complement strand
AAAACCCCCTTTCTTTAGCTTTTCTCATCCATTTGCTGTCAGCTAAAATTCTGGGCCAGATTTCTGGAATGTGTTCCACCACAGACTTTTCACAATTCAGATTTATATGAAGACTTCTTGTATATATCCCTTTGAACGGAGTTAAGAAATGCAAATGACCAATTTGCTAAAAAGAGATAACAAAATTCTACACACAAAACACTTGATAGCATTAATTTGTTCAGTTGCATCATAAATTTAATTTTTTAAATTTGTGATTCAGAATTTCCCCATTGACAGACAGTAACTACCTAAAAAAAATTTCTTCCCTTCATAATTAGCCACTAGAAAAAAAAATGCCATGATAACCAGTTATCAGTTTTAGTTTCTCTGTCTATCAAAAAAATAGGCCAATAGTCAATAATGGGGGTTCGGGGGAGAGGAATAAATTAGTAAAAAATTTTTAAAATTATTTTCTATAAAGACAGGCTAATGCCATCCTTAGCTCTACATAAATTCTTGAGCACCAAATCATATTCTATCCAATAAGAGCTGGTATCAAATATAAACCTGTTCCTTGTCTGTTTCTTTTACTTCTGTTTTCTACTTTTTTTTCTCTCTCTCTCTCTTTTCTTTAACTAAAAATTTATCTTTTGCTCATACTTTTTTTTTTCCCTTTATGAAAGAGTTGTGCACTTCCAACATACAATTAATTACTGATGTGCATACACTCCAGCCAAAGGGAGTATGGAATGATACAGGGCAATTTTCTTTCATTGCAATGTAAAGTATTACAGGTCGGGAAAAAAAATCCCTTTTTCTATCCAAGTATATAGTCTATACTAGTTAGAAAAACTTGCAGATTTTAGATGATTAAAAAAAATACCTTTAAACCCAACCAATGTGGTGTTTATCATCAAAGAGAGGGGGATTATTAAAGAGGTACCATGGGGAGAGCAGGTATGCAAGTACTCCATGGCTCATTTGGGGGTTTCTGAAGGTGTCCTTTGGTGCTAAACCAATGATCGAGACTATGCAATCTGGCGGGCCCTCGTTCGGGGTTATGGGTGTTTCGAGGACTTCTGGCACCACCACGATGGTTCAGTGAGACCGGGGATTGACACGGCTAGCTCGTGTTCTCAAAGCTAATGTGGGAGCTCAGAAAAACTGGGGTCCAGATTGGACGATTAAATAACTACCTCTGCAAAAGTTCTGAGTTATAAGAAGGGCTGGCTATCATTCTTTTTTTCACTTCTTGGAATTAAGGGGGGATGGGGGTGGGAAGGGAAAAAAGGTGTTAAGGGGTTTTGGTGAAAACGGGAAAGGGGAGATGGGGGACTTGTACATATACACATATATACATATACAGGGGTTTTCTTGTACCCCTACTCTAGAGAGCAGCTTGCATCAAACGATCAGAAGCTGGCATGACTAACCCCACAACATCACAAAAAACGCTAAGGATTCTGAGCGAAAAGACAGGTACTCCCCCAAGTCTAAAGTGAACCATCAGTACTAAAAACATGATGGTCTTCGGCTTCAAAGGGCCCTTTCAGTTTCCTACATATATATATATATATATACTGATTCAGGCATTATGGAAAACCTAGAGAAAAAAAAGGGTGTCAATAATTATTAAGTTATACAGAACTATTCAAGACCAATGATATGGGAAAGCCTACATGCAAAAGTATAAAAAATATCAATTATTATTCTTGTTTTTTTTTTCTTTCCCATCGTCCCAAGGTACCCCCCTGGAAGTGTCGGTGGATCAAAATGCAGATACATTATTAAAAGTGCTGCTAGATGCCTGGAACAAAGCTGGGCATCTTCTTGGTAATTGGGGAGGAAAAAAAATTAAATAAAGATTATAATTAGTCTACTTCTGTCTTGACCTGATGATGCCAATGCTTGCAGGTCTGACTTATGTTTTACTTGCACAAGTTTGTGCTTGCTGTTGCCCCTAACTCCACTCACTGTTCCTTTACCTCCACATATATCTATTGCCCATCCCCAAAAAAGGGGCTAAAAAAAAAAAGTCAAATCCAATTACAAATGCTAAATAAACAAATGCCCTTGGTATGCTGGAAAAGGCAACATCCACAGAATCTTCTCAACAAATCAAAATTACATGAAATGTACACTGCAAAAAAATGTAAAATTTTCTCCCAATTTTCTCCTTTTGGCAAGGCACAAGCGAGGGGGGCGGGGGCTCAAGTGCAGAGTTGCTGAGTGTTTTGATGGCTGTGCTTAGAGGTGGACATAGAAAGGAAGATGTTTGACCAGTGATCTCAAGCTTGATTCTGCTTCCATAATCCCCCCTTTCTCTGCCAAGCACTCGGCTCGTGCTTTCCTGGTGGTTGAAGTAGCTGTCAGAAAAAAAAAAGAACCTGGGACCTCCCCCCTCCCTGCCCAAGGGGCAAAGGGGGCCAGGGAGGAAGGGGGGGCATTCCCACATCCCCCCTTTTTATTTTTTTAAAAGTCTTTCTACATCAGGTCCTTGCCCCTGCCCACTGTCATCCAAAGGGGGTGGGGTGAAGGAGGGGAGGGGAGGGGCTCCTCACGGATTAGCAACATCCTCCTCCCGGGGCCTCCTGCGGCGCCCTTGGTTGCCCGCCAACCCTGCTCCACTTGGGGAATGCTGGGGTCGATTTTGATACCGTTGGCCTTTGAGAGAGAGGGGGGAGAGAGAGAACAACATAGAGTAATGTATGAAAGAGACAGTTTTTGAAAATGGGTTCCAAAAAAAATGTCCAATAAACATGATTATTTCTATTAAAAAATGGTAAATAAGAAAAAATAAAAATAACCCTTTACAAAACACAATTTTCTTACCTCTTCTAACCCAAAGCCAAGGGGCAAAAGGGCATGTAGTCCATGCCATGGCCCCACTGTGAGTTACTTTATTGATTATTTTACAAACGGGATGGCTACACCTTGGTACGTCGCCAATTAAAAGTACTACCTGTCTTGCCTGTTTACCCTTCCTTGATTTTTGACAAATTTTACATTATCAATTTTATTGCTGTTAGAAAATGTTCTAACATTATAGTAATCTACAGTTTTATGAAAAAAAATAACACCATCAATTCATAGCATTAGAAAAAAAAAAAAAAAGTCACAAGGTCTATTACATGACTCCTTTGGGGGCTGGGCACTTGTAGAGACATCTATGGGGGATTTATAATGGGCACAGAAATCTCAAACATGAGCACATTTTTTTCACTTACCTCATTATGAAACATCAAACACCCCTCCTGGATCTTTTCATAGATTTTCCCTTGCTGTGTTGAAAAAAGGCTTCCCTCACATTGGCGGCTGTCTTAGCTGATGTTTCCATGAAGACAAGGCCGTGCTCACGGGCAAAACGCCTCTCCCTCCTCGCGCATTTCCACTTCTCGTCGTGATTTTCCAGGTCACTGCCATGGAGATGGTTTGGTGTTATAGATGTTTGGAAAAAGAGAAGGGATGATTACTGATAATGGTAGATGTGGTATAGGAACAGATATGGGAAGAAAAAATTTAAAGATGAAGGAACTCAATTTTTTCAGTAAAGTAATAAATCATCACATCATCATCAATCATCATCATCATCATCTCATCATCATCCATCATCATCATCATCATCATCATCATCATCATCATCATCATCCATTCATCATAAATCATCATCATAAATCATCATAAAATCAATCATCATCATCATCATCATCATCATCATCATCATCATAAATCATCATCATAAATCACCCAATCATCATCATATCATATTAATAATATATATAATATTTATATATATATAATATATATATATATTATTATATATATATATATATATATAAAAATATATATATTAATATATAATATATATAAAAAATAAAACAAACAGTATGCTTATGTTCAGCACCAACTCATTATAAAAAAAAAAAATGCATTTTTCAGAACAGTTTTTCTCAACCAAGTTCCAAAAGAGGTTTGTCAGTGGGGATGGTTTTCAAACCAGTTTCTCTTTTTTAGCAATGAGTCTAAACTTGAGAATCAGTAGACTGCATAATCACACCTCCAAGAGTTTAGATGGGTTCTGAAAAAACTATATCATAAGCTTTCTGTACAGTATTTTCATAACCAGGTTATCTCTTACCTAGGTTTAACCACTAAATTTTCCTACTCCTAGGGATCATGATAATGATTTTGAAGGGGCCAGAAAACCTGCTGAGATAAAAAATTTTGAGAACCTTTGTTTTTTGAGAATGATGAAAAAAAAACTAAGATAACTTTTTTGCACAAGTATAAAGCAAGTCAAACATATGCCTATCAAAAGAAGATAACCCAAAGATACACTGCAGGACTCCTAGAATACAATAAATTTATTGATTCCTATATATTCTTTTTAGTGTGGTTTCATCTTACGTAAGAATAAGGCTGTTAATAAAAAAAAAAAGGTCAATCTTCCAAAAAAAGTTGCTCCAGCTGAAAAGTGAAGCAGTTTAAAGCAGATGAAGAGAAGTCCATGAAGATTAAAACTATTTTGTGAATAAGAAAATATAACTAGCCATAAAATATTGGGATACCAGCAAGATAAAAGATAATCAGTGATGAAGATATGGAGCCATTTTATGACTCTGAACAATAAAAAACATGCACAAAAAAACTATTCACAAAACAAAATGTGATAGTGAAATATGCCTGAGCTAATGAGA
>NW_023642683.1:0-2500 GCF_015228065.2 Penaeus monodon | reverse complement strand
TCAGCCCCAGTGTCCACTGTCAGGAAGTATGGCTTCCCATCTACTGAGCCCTCCACCTGCATCGTGCTGGTTCGACGGCAGCTTACCCAAGTCGGGGCCCGGGAACCGAGGACGGCTGGGTTTCGGCCCCCTTCTCCAGCCTGTCCGAGTTTTCCGCCTGTACCACTTCCTTAGCCTTAGGACATGCACTCGGATGGTGACCATACCTGCCACAGTCCTTGCAGCACTGCTGGAAGGCATCAGAATCCGTCCGGTTGAGAGGATGTTTTCTCTGCTCCCTCCGACACCGACTACGTCTGTGCCCTTCCTCACTGCAGCCCTAACACAAGCCTTGGAAAGTGCTAGGGCTCACCTTCCTCAATACTACCTTCTCCACTTTAGCCTTCCGACCCCAGAGTTCATGGCGGGGCTGAGCAGCTGGCCCTAAGCCACTGGTTGCCTTCAGGAAGGCCTCGAACTCCAAGGCCCTCGCCAGCGCCACCTGCAGGTCCTCAGGGTGTGCCTGCTTGACGTCATTTGCAGCTGCTGGTCCTGCAAAGCGTCAACAAAGAAATCGCGGGCCAGGACCACGATCATCTCTTCTGCAGCTACAGGGTACGACCTCCTTACCAGCGCCTCCACATCCTGCGCCAGCTGGGACAGTGTCTGGCCACGCTCACGAGTCCGCTTCTTCAAGCGGGCCCGATATACCTCGGCCTGGTGGTGGTGCCCGAAACGGCGTTTCAAAGCCTCCGCCACGCTGGTGTAAGAGGCATGTTGGGATGGCGGCAGATGCCCCAACACTTCCACCGCGGGGCCCCTTAGCGGTGTTACCAGCTGCAGGGCCTTCTCTTCCTGGCTCCAGCCCTGGGCAGATGCCCCGCATTTCAAATTGGGCGACATATGCCTCCCAGGCCACCTTCCCGTCGTACTCAGCTGGCTTACGCTTCACAGAATGTCTGGAGGCCGAGGGGCTGCAGGGTGGAGAACGCGTGCAGTGAACTAACACGCCCGGGGGGGGAGGAAGGGGGGGAGGGTGGCAACGAGGCGGGTTTACCGGGTCCGAGTTTGCCGCCACCTATCCCAAGGGAAATGGTTCCGATGGTCCCCAGCCTTCTGCAGCGACCACTGGCTCCGACACGATGCTGCGAGGCCCGGGGGTTTCCTCCACGGACCCCAGGCAGACCCCAGTAAATCTGGGCACTCTGGCATCTGTTGCCAGAACTCCCTCTGCCTTCTCTGCTTGCAACGTTACTACCTCGTGACGCCGCCTTTCCTCCTTCACTTCCTCCCTCAGGCCCTGAACCTCGCCCTTCAGAGTCTGCAAACCCCCTCCATAGTTCACTCTTCATGCTGTTGCAGGCCTTGTCGGTGTACTGCTGAGTTTCCATCTTCACAGATGCAAGATTGCTCTGTAGCACCTCAACAAGTCGGCAGAACTGTTCCTCTGCCTTCCTTGCCTGCATCTCGACGAGATGGTGCGCCTGCTCGTGTGCCCTCTGTGCCTGCTCTTCTGCCCTTTGTGCCATTTCCTCCCTCATACCGGCCAGCATGGCAGTGATCAGGTCTATCTGGCTCGGCTTCACCTCACTCGTGCCTGCCTCAGTCATAGCCTCCTCTCCCTCATGACTGCCGCCATCTTTGGACGACATGATAAATCGGTGCATCTCACTGATCAAATATCACAAATCACACTCCTGACACCATTTGTTACGCCGACCGCCTCGCCTCTCTGCCACCAACACAAGGCAGGCTAGGCAGACGGCGTGCTATTCACAGGGTCGTGAACACTGAACAGCTCCAAGAGGCACCGAGCACCACAGCGTCCCAGAACACCACGAGGGGAAACGCCAATTGGCGAGGCAGGGCACGAAATAAACACAAAATGACAGTCTTTCCTTTATTTCCACATGTTATCTACCCGTACACTTTTCTATAGGCACAATACAGGGGGGACACCAGCATGTCACACTGCACGGTACAGCTTATAACAGGGCAACACAAAGTTTATATCAGGTCACAAGGGCACACACGAGGTCTTCACAGGAGCAGCACTTGTTCCTCTGCTCCTCCGCTCACAGCCAGCTGCGTCATGTTTGCCCAAGTCCCTTCATGTTAACACATGCCCAGGTCATCCTTTTCATGTTAACACATGTTTCGCACAGAGACAAAGACCCACTGGCGTAGCAATGTATATATATATATATATATATATATATATATATATATATAAAATATATATAATTTTATATATATTATAAAATTTTAAAATATATATTTTTATATATATGTATATACACAGATATATATATATATATATATATATATATATATATATGTATAATTTATGTTTTTGTGTGTGTGTGTTGTTTGTGTTTGTGTGTATGTTTGTGGTGTGTGTTTGTGTTGTGTGTGGGTGTGTGTGTTTTTTGTGTGGGTTTGTGTGTGTGTGTGTTTGGTGTGTGTGGTGTGTTTGTTTTGTTTGTTTGTTTTTGTGTGTGGTGTGTGTGTTTTTGGTGTG
>NW_023642682.1:5000-9680 GCF_015228065.2 Penaeus monodon | reverse complement strand
TTTTTTTTTGGGAAAAACCCCAAAGTTTAATTTTGGACAGTGCAGGCTATTAGTTTAAAAATAATCAGTAGCAAGCAATTAAAGAGTGGAAAAAACAATGCCCCAAAATCGTCTTTGTCGCTTCTAGTAGGGGGGAGACGGGGGAGGTTTGGAAGGCAGGGAATGGGTGGGTGGAAGAGGGGAAGGTGGGTGGAAGGGAGGGAATGGTGGATAGAAGAGGGGGATGGTGGGTAGAAGAGGGGGATGGTGGGTAGAAGAGGGGGATGGTGGGTAGAAGAGGGGGATGGTGGGCAATGGGGAGACAAGCGGAAATAAAAGGTTGGGGCGGGACCGGGGATTCCCCAAAAAGTTTAAAGCTTGTAAAGAAAAACTGTGCAGACCTACCTTGTAATTTGTGTTTTACGAAACTGACGCATAAACGACGTCAGTTTGTCTTTAGATTAAGCAGGAGCATATCAAGTTCGTATTGATTCACTTAATTATTATCATTAATGTTACAATAATGATGATGATGATTATAATGATGATGATGGTGATGATGATGATGATGATATTGATGATGATGGTGATGGTGATGATGATGATGATCATCATCATGATGGTGATGATGATGGTGATGATGGTGATGATGATGATGATGATATTGATGATGATGATGGTGATGATAATGATGATGATGATAATGATGATGATGATGATAGCAATGATAATAATTGCGATAAAGATAATAATAATAATAACAATAATGATAATGATAAAAATAATAATAAAATAATAACAAAAATGTAATGTAAAAATAATAATAAAAATAAAAATAATAATGAAAAAATAAGAAAAATATAAAAAAATAATAATAATAATAATAAAATTAAAAATTTTATTATTTTTTTTTAAAATTTTTTTAAAATGAAAATGGTAGTAATAATAAAAAAAATTTAAAAAAATTCATGTAACAATGATAAAAAAAGGATAAGAATGATAAATAATTAAATAATTATATAATAATAGAAATGATGATATCAAACTATATAATAATAATAAAAAATTATAAAAAATATTACTACTACTAACTACTACTACTACTACTACTAATATAAAATATAATAATAATAATAATAATAAATATAAATAATAATAAAAAAATAATAATAGTAAAAAATATTTTAACTATACTACTCCACTCTAGTAATAAAAATAATTAATAAAAATTTAATAAATAATAATAACAAGAATAATAAAATAGTGATCTACTTTTAAATACAAAAAAAAATAATGAAATAAAAATAATTTTAAAACAATAATTAAAAAAGTAAAAAATATTTTATAAATAATAATTCTAAAAATTATAGTAATAACACATAAGTAAGATAATAATATGATAGTAAAGATGATAATGATAATAATAATAACAACGAAAAATGATAATTATGATAATAAAAGAAATGACGATAATAATCATGATGCAATGATACTGATAATAATAAAAATAATGTAAAAATGAAAACACAACAACAAAACCCAACAACAAATAATAATAATAATAAAAATAATAAAATAATAATTAAAATTCAACAATAATGGTAATTAAAAAGAAATATAAAAATAATAATTAATAATAATGATAAAAAATGATAAGATTATAATAATAATAATAATAATAAAAATCATCACATCTCTCATCTCATCAAAAATAATAGTAAAAATGATAAAAAATAAAAATTGTAATAATAAAAATTAATAAAAATAATAATAATGAAATAATAATAATAATAATAATAATATAATAATAATAATAATAATAATAATAATGATGAAAATAATGTGTTTAAGATAAAATAAAAAAATAAAAATAATAAAAAATAATAATAATAATAATAAAAAATAATAATAATAATAAAAAACACAATGATAAAAAACATAAAAAATGTTGATAAGAAAATAATAATAATAATAATAGAAATAAAAATAAATAATAAAAATAATAATAAAAAAAAAAATTATATTATAATAAATAATTCTTCTTCTTTTATTATTATTATTGTTATTATCATAATAATGATAATGGTAGTAATAATAAAACAATTAAAAAATATCATTAATGATAACAATGATAAAAGTAAGGAAAAGAATGTAATAATAATTAAAAAAATTATCTAATAAAATAATGTGATAGCAATACTACTACTACTAATGTAATAATTATACAACTATTTACTCTCTACTTATTTACTATACTACTACTACTACTGTACTACTATACTACTACTACTACTACTATACAAAAATAATAATAATAATAAAATAGTGATAATAAACAAAATAAATAATAATAATAATAATAGTAATAATAATAAAATAATAAAAATAATGATAAAATAATAAAATAATAATATAAAATGAAAAAATAATAATAGCAAAATAATAATAATTACTACTACTACACTACTATTATACTAATAATAATTAATAATAAAAAATAAAATAGTGATCTACTTTTTTATCAAAGAAAAAAATAATAATAAAAATAATATGAAAAATAATTAAAATTAAAAAAAATTTTAATCAATAAAAATTCTAAGAATTATAATAAAAAATTTATGTGTAAGATAATAATATAAGTAAAGATGATAATAATAGTAAAAATAACACGATAATGATAATGATGTAAAAAAGTAATGTCGTATAATCATGAGACAATGATACTGATAATAAAATAAAATAATGAAAAGAATGACAACAAAAACAAAAACCAACAATAATAAAAATAATAATAATAATAAAATAATAATAATAATAAAAATAATAATAATAACAAAATAAGGGAAATAATATAATAATAATAATAAAATAAAAATAATAAAAATAAGAAGAAAAGAAAAAAAGGGAAAAACAACAACAAAAACAAAAAACAATAAATAATAATAAAATAATAATAAAAAATAATAATAATAAGAAGAAGAAGGGAAAGAAAGAAAAAGAAAAAAAACCCCAACAACAACAACAACAACAACAACAACAACAACAACAACAACAAATATAATAATAGGGATTATCATAATATCAATAATAATAATAATGAAAATAATAATAATAATGATAATTATATAATAATAATATGATAATGTTATAATAGTGATAATAATGACAATAATAATAGTATAGATAATAATAGTAATCAATAATAATAATAATAATAATAATAATAATAACAAAACAACAACAACAATAAAGCAACGATGACGATAATAACAAAATAATAATAATAATAATGATAATAGCAATAAAATAATAATAACAACAATCACAACAACAAAGCAACGATGATAATAGTGACAAAATAATAATAATAATAATAATAATAATAATGATAATGATAATAATAATAATAATAATAATAATAAAAATAATAATAACAACAATAACAATAATAATAATGATAAATAATAATAATAATAATAATAATAATAATAATAATAATAATAATAATAAAAATAATAATAATGATAATAACAATAATAACAATAACAATAATAATAATGATAGTAATAGGAGTAGTAGTAGTAGTAGTTGTTGTAGTAGTAGTGACAATACGGCGGATAAATAGATAGCATGTTACATTTTTGGAAATTTTTGTAAAAGCCATTTCAGGATTTATTCTCACAAAGAAAACTGCCAGACATTGAACGAATGATTTACGGTATTTAATACGATAAGAAGCTTAGTAAGATGCCATAAAGAATATCAGTGAGCTTCAACAGTAAATACAAAATCTAAAGTTGACAGTAATAAGTAAAGAGAGAGAGAGAGAGAGAGGAGAGAGATCCTCGCAATACGATTATATGTGGCCTGATCTTTACTGCGGTATCTAATATTGAGCCAGATAGAGCAAGAGCATAGTTTGTGTAACTAACAAGTCTGTGTGTAAGACCATAATACCTGGTAATAAGTATATACGAACAATAGAAGGTAAGAGTATTAACATTTTGTACTTGTTATAATGGAAATCATTATCAACTACAACTTAATCGTCAACTGCATAAACATTTTCATCATACACTCGTATTGTTACATTCAACAGTAAAAAAAATGAAAGAAAAAAAAATCAAGAGTCAAACGAGGCAACATGTCCTTTAAAAAAAATGTACTAAGCATAATGAAATGGAAAATAAAATAATAATAGTAAACCAACTAAACTTCATTCATAACAGTTTTCACAAAAGCTTTACGGGATGCTATGTTATAATTCTCTGATGTACATTGCTATTCACCGAACTATCTAGGAATGGCTTCTCGCTTCAAAAGCACGGCGTTTTTAAACTGGAATATAAAAATAAATGAACATATATAACAAGCTATGGTGACTATTTTTAGTGTGTGTGTGTGTGTGTGTGTGTGTGTGTGTGTGTGTGTGTGTGTGTGTGTGTGTGTGGTGTGTGTGTGTGTGTGTGTGTGTTTGTTCCCGTGCGTGATTTCTACCACAAATATTTTTTCTTTCTTTCTTTCTTTCTTATCTTCTTGAGAATTACAATGAATGGGAAAATCATAGTAAATGTATTCATTGAACGATACATTTACGACTTGCAATTGAGTGCACAACTCCATAAAATTAAAATGGAATAGAAATATCTTACTTTATATGCTTATTTAATCACCAAATTCATAAATTATTCAAGTAGATTA